>NC_090255.1:45139110-45359110 GCF_037325665.1 Littorina saxatilis | reverse complement strand
AATACACTACATGTAGCCTATAAATCAGGTGAATATTGATTTTTACATTGTCATCTGCTCCAAATATGATTAGTTACTAGTTCAGCAAGATGGATAGCATAAATTGGAATGGTTATTTTTGTAACTCTGTTCTCAAACTTATTTATTTGAAATTTCAATCAATCAATCAATCAATCAATCAATCAATTTGACCATGTTGTGGTTTTTTTTAACAAAAGCACCTGTCACAGAAACAGTGCAGAATATTTGTATTTTTGGTTGTAGTTTGTTTGTATGAAATGCATAGACAGAAAGATAAGTGTGTTACTGATGTTTGAAGTTAAATAGGGTTTAGGTTTTGCAAAGAAATTTGGTTTTAATTATAATTTGAAGTAAAATAAAGTTTTGCGCATGCGCGGGCAAAACCGAAAGCGCATTGCATTATGTAAAAGTTGGCTGCCTCTATTTTATGAAAAAGGGTTAGTGTTTTATTTCAGATGTTTGAGGTGAGATTTCATTCCAATTGATTTAAACATTGCGATTTGAACAAGTTTGGTCATATAATGGTCAGTTAGTTTATCACTGCAGATAAATGTGATTATGCATGGACACTTCTTGTAGCTAGTTTTTACATTTAATCAAGTTTTGACTAAATGTTTTAACATAGAGGGGGAATCGAGACGAGGGTCGTGGTGTATGTGTGTGTATGTGTGTGTGTGTGTGCGTGCGTGTGTGTGTGTGTAGAGCGATTCAGAGTAAACTACTGGACCGATCTTTATGAAATTTGACATGAGAGTTCCTGGGTATGATATCCCCGGACGGTTTTTTCATTTTTTCAATACATGTCTTTGATTACGTCATATCCGGCTTGTTGTAAAAGTTGAGGTGGCACTGTCACACCCTCATTTTTCAATCAAATTGATTGACATTTTGGCCAAGCAATCTTCCACGAAGGCCGGACTTCGGAATTGCATTGCAGCTTGGAGGCTTAAAAATTAAATCTGAAAATTGTAAAAAAAATTTTTTTTTATAAAACGATCTAAATTTACGTTCATCTTATTATTCATCATTTTCTGATTCCAAAAAACATATAAATATGTTATACTTGGATTAAAAACAAGCTCTGAAAATTAAAAAAATTAAAAATTATGATCAAAATTAAATTTTCGAAATCAATTTAAAAACACTTTTATCTTATTCCTTGTCGGTTCCTGATTCCAAAAACATATAGATATGATATGTTTGGATTAAAAACACGCTCAGAAAGTTAAAACGAAGAGAGGTACAGTAAAGCGTGCTATGAAGCACAGCGCAACCGCTACCGCGCCAAACAGGCTCGTCACTTTCACTGCCTTTTGCACTAGCGGCGGACTACGTTCAATTTCATTCTGTGAGTTCCACAGCTTGACTAAATGTAGTAATTTCGCCTAATGCGACTTGTTAGTTTGTAACAATGGTGGAGTGGAACACATAGTGATGTGTGGTATTGTTACAAACTAAACTCAAGATGGTTAGTCACTGTCTTGTAGCATAACATATAGTCTTTCTGTTTCTGTCAATGAAGGTGGAATTGATCACAGTAGGCAAAATGTTACTCCTGTGTTAGGCAGAAGATTACTGTTTATAGTTGGTAAATAGTAAGTCAAGTCATGTCTAAATATCAGCTGTTTTTAGTTGAAAATGTGGAATGATGTAATGATAGTGGTGTGTTGGATCACAGTAACTATGTGGTAAGGGTTAGTCATAATTACTAGTCTCTGGTAACATCTGGCAAATATAATTTGTGTTGTTTTATTGTGTGGTAAGGGTTAGTCATAATTACTAGTCTCTGGTAACATCTGGCAAATATAATTTGTGTTGTTTTATTGTGTGGTAAGGGTTAGTCATAATTACTAGTCTCTGGTAACATCTGGCAAATATAATTTGTGTTGTTTTATTGTGTGGTAAGGGTTAGTCATAATTACTAGTCTCTGGTAACATCTGGCAAATATAATGTGTGTTGTTTTATTGTGTGGTAAGGGTTAGTCATAATTACTAGTCTCTGGTAACATCTGGCAAATATAATTTGTGTTGTTTTATTGTGTGGTAAGGGTTAGTCATAATTACTAGTCTCTGGTAACATCTGGCAAATATAATTTGTGTTGTTTTATTGTGTGGTAAGGGTTAGTCATAATTACTAGTCTCTGGTAACATCTGGCAAATATAATTTGTGTTGTTTTATTGTGTGGTAAGGGTTAGTCATAATTACTAGTCTCTGGTAACATCTGGCAAATATAATTTGGGTTGTTTTATTGTGTGGTAAGGGTTAGTCATAATTACTAGTCTCTGGTAACATCTGGCAAATATAATTTGTGTTGTTTTATTGTGTGGTAAGGGTTAGTCATAATTACTAGTCTCTGGTAACATCTGGCAAATATAATTTGTGTTGTTTTATTGTGTGGTAAGGGTTAGTCATAATTACTAGTCTCTGGTAACATCTGGCAAATATAATTTGTGTTGTTTTATTGTGTGGTAAGGGTTAGTCATAATTACTAGCCTCTGGTAACATCTGGCAAATATAATGTGTGTTGTTTTATTGTGTGGTAAGGGTTAGTCATAATTACTAGCCTCTGGTAACATCTGGCAAATATAATTTGTGTTGTTTTATTGTGTGGTAAGGGTTAGTCATCATTACTAGCCTCTGGTAACATCTGGCAAATATAATTTGTGTTGTTTTATTGTGTGGTAAGGGTTAGTCATAATTACTAGTCTCTGGTAACATCTGGCAAATATAATTTGTGTTGTTTTATTGTGTGGTAAGGGTTAGTCATAATTACTAGCCTCTGGTAACATCTGGCAAATATAATGTGTGTTGTTTTATTGTGTGGTAAGGGTTAGTCATAATTACTAGTCTCTGGTAACATCTGGCAAATATAATTTGTGTTGTTTTATTGTGTGGTAAGGGTTAGTCATAATTACTAGTCTCTGGTAACATCTGGCAAATATAATTTGTGTTGTTTTATTGTGTGGTAAGGGTTAGTCATAATTACTAGTCTCTGGTAACATCTGGCAAATATAATTTGTGTGGTAAGGGTTAGTCATAATTACTAGTCTCTGGTAACATCTGGCAAATATAATTTGTGTTGTTTTATTGTGTGGTAAGGGTTAGTCATAATTACTAGTCTCTGGTAACATCTGGCAAATATAATTTGTGTTGTTTTATTGTGTGGTAAGGGTTAGTCATAATTACTAGTCTCTGGTAACATCTGGCAAATATAATTTGTGTTGTTTTATTGTGTGGTAAGGGTTAGTCATAATTACTAGCCTCTGGTAACATCTGGCAAATATAATTTGTGTTGTTTTATTGTGTGGTAAGGGTTAGTCATAATTACTAGCCTCTGGTAACATCTGGCAAATATAATTTGTGTTGTTTTATTGTGTGGTAAGGGTTAGTCATAATTACTAGCCTCTGGTAACATCTGGCAAATATAATTTGTGTTGTTTTATTGTGTGGTAAGGGTTAGTCATAATTACTAGTCTCTGGTAACATCTGGCAAATATAATTTGTGTTGTTTTATTGTGTGGTAAGGGTTAGTCATAATTACTAGCCTCTGGTAACATCTGGCAAATATAATGTGTGTTGTTTTATTGTGTGGTAAGGGTTAGTCATAATTACTAGTCTCTGGTAACATCTGGCAAATATAATTTGTGTTGTTTTATTGTGTGGTAAGGGTTAGTCATAATTACTAGTCTCTGGTAACATCTGGCAAATATAATTTGTGTTATTTTGTTGTGTGGTAAGGGTTAGTCATAATTACTAGTCTCTGGTAACATCTGGCAAATATAATTTGTGTTGTTTTATTGTGTGGTAAGGGTTAGTCATAATTACTAGTCTCTGGTAACATCTGGCAAATATAATTTGTGTTGTTTTATTGTGTGGTAAGGGTTAGTCATAATTACTAGTCTCTGGTAACATCTGGCAAATATAATTTGTGTTGTTTTATTGTGTGGTAAGGGTTAGTCATCATTACTAGTCTCTGGTAACATCTGGCAAATATAATTTGTGTTGTTTTATTGTGTGGTAAGGGTTAGTCATCATTACTAGCCTCTGGTAACATCTGGCAAATATAATGTGTGTTGTTTTATTGTGTGGTAAGGGTTAGTCATAATTACTAGCCTCTGGTAACATCTGGCAAATATAATTTGTGTTGTTTTATTGTGTGGTAAGGGTTAGTCATAATTACTAGTCTCTGGTAACATCTGGCAAATATAATTTGTGTTGTTTTATTGTGTGGTAAGGGTTAGTCATAATTACTAGTCTCTGGTAACATCTGGCAAATATAATTTGTGTGGTAAGGGTTAGTGTCGTGTTTTTCCTTTCGTCACTCTCAGTCGCAAAGGAGACACAACGATTTGTGTAGGTTCTGTAGATTTATTAACAGCTGGAACAACGGTGACAATATCTCTCAGCACAGTGTAAGAAAGAACAAGTGCAAGACTGGTAAAGAACAACAATACGTGTGCGCAGCCCTACTTATATAGTTAATGGACATACGAGAATATTCGGGAAACATCGACACTAATCTGGTTAGATCTACACAGTTCCATCTGTTCGATGAGCGTCTACGCTTACGTCATGAGTGACTGCGCACTAAATCAAAGTAAGTTCCCTAATGTTCTTTATCCTTCCATTCGATTCCAGTGGTATCTAGCGATCTCCACAACAGTTAGTCATAATTACTAGTCTCTGGTAACATCTGGCAAATATAATTTGTGTTGTTTTATTGTGTGGTAAGGGTTAGTCATAATTACTAGTCTCTGGTAACATCTGGCAAATATAATTTGTGTGGTAAGGGTTAGTCATAATTACTAGTCTCTGGTAACATCTGGCAAATATAATTTGTGTTGTTTTATTGTGTGGTAAAAAGAAAACGTTTGTTTAATTTTCAGAGCCAACCAGTCTGGGTTTTTCACACTAGTCTGAGTGGTCTTTGTTCTAAGATTGGTGAAGCACCTTATGAACACAGGGTTTTTCACACTAGTCTGAGTGGTCTTTGTTCTAAGATTGGTGAAGCACCTTATGAACACTGGGTTTTTCACACTAGTCTGAGTGGTTTTTGTTCTAAGATTGGTGAAGCACCTTATGAACACTGGGTTTTTCACACTAGTCTGAGTGGTTTTTGTTCTAAGATTGGTGAAGCACCTTATGAACACTGGGTTTTTCACACTAGTCTGAGTGGTTTTTGTTCTAAGATTGGTGAAGCACCTTATGAACACTGGGTTTTTCACACTAGTCTGAGTGGTTTTTGTTCTAAGATTGGTGAAGCACCTTATGAACACTGGGTTTTTCACACTAGTCTGAGTGGTTTTTGTTCTAAGATTGGTGAAGCACCTTATGAACACTGGGTTTTTCACACTAGTCTGAGTGGTCTTTGTTCTAAGATTGGTGAAGCACCTTATGAACACTGGGTTTTTCACACTAGTCTGAGTGGTCTTTGTTCTAAGATTGGTGAAGCACCTTATGAACACTGGGTTTTTCACACTAGTCTGAGTGGTCTTTGTTCTAAGATTGGTGAAGCACCTTATGAACACTGGGTTTTTCACACTAGTCTGAGTGGTCTTTGTTCTAAGATTGGTGAAGCACCTTATGAACACAGGGTTTTTCACACTAGTCTGAGTGGTCTTTGTTCTAAGATTGGTGAAGCACCTTATGAACACTGGGTTTTTCACATTAGTCTGAGTGGTCTTTGTTCTAAGATTGGTGAAGCACCTTATGAACACTGGGTTTTTCACATTAGTCTGAGTGGTCTTTGTTCTAAGATTGGTGAAGCACCTTATGAACACTGGGTTTTTCACACTAGTCTGAGTGGTCTTTGTTCTAAGATTGGTGAAGCACCTTATGAACACTGGGTTTTTCACACTAGTCTGAGTGTTTTTGTTCTAAGATTGGTGAAGCACCTTATGAACACTGGGTTTTTCACACTAGTCTGAGTGGTCTTTGTTCTAAGATTGGTGAAGCACCTTATGAACACTGGGTTTTTCACACTAGTCTGAGTGGTTTTTGTTCTAAGATTGGTGAAGCACCTTATGAACACTGGGTTTTTCACACTAGTCTGAGTGGTTTTTGTTCTAAGATTGGTGAAGCACCTTATGAACACTGGGTTTTTCACACTAGTCTGAGTGGTCTTTGTTCTAAGATTGGTGAAGCACCTTATGAACACTGGGTTTTTCACATGAGTCTGAGTGGTCTTTGTTCTAAGATTGGTGAAGCACCTTATGAACACTGGGTTTTTCACATCAGTCTGAGTGGTCTTTGTTCTAAGATTGGTGAAGCACCTTATGAACACTGGGTTTTTCACACTAGTCTGAGTGGTCTTTGTTCTAAGATTGGTGAAGCACCTTATGAACACTGGGTTTTTCACACTAGTCTGAGTGGTTTTTGTTCTAAGATTGGTGAAGCACCTTATGAACACTGGGTTTTTCACACTAGTCTGAGTGGTCTTTGTTCTAAGATTGGTGAAGCACCTTATGAACACTGGGTTTTTCACACTAGTCTGAGTGGTCTTTGTTCTAAGATTGGTGAAGCACCTTATGAACACTGGGTTTTTCACATTAGTCTGAGTGGTCTTTGTTCTAAGATTGGTGAAGTACCTTATCAACACTGGGTTTAACACTGGGTTTAACACTGGGTTTTTCACATTAGTCTGAGTGGTCTTTGTTCTAAGATTGGTGAAGCATCTTATGAACACTGGGTTTTTCACATCAGTCTGAGTGGTCTTTGTTCTAAGATTGGTGAAGCACCTTATGAACACTGGGTTTAACACATTAGTCTGAGTGGTCTTTGTTCTAAGATTGGTGAAGCACCTTATGAACACTGGGTTTTTCACACTAGTCTGAGTGTTTTTTGTTCTAAGATTGGTGAAGCACCTTATGAACACTGGGTTTTTCACACTAGTCTGAGTGGTCTTTGTTCTAAGATTGGTGAAGCACCTTATGAACACTGGGTTTTTCACACTAGTCTGAGTGGTTTTTGTTCTAAGATTGGTGAAGCACCTTATGAACACTGGGTTTTTCACACTAGTCTGAGTGGTTTTTGTTCTAAGATTGGTGAAGCACCTTATGAACACTGGGTTTTTCACACTAGTCTGAGTGGTCTTTGTTCTAAGATTGGTGAAGCACCTTATGAACACTGGGTTTTTCACATTAGTCTGAGTGGTCTTTGTTCTAAGATTGGTGAAGCACCTTATGAACACTGGGTTTTTCACATCAGTCTGAGTGGTCTTTGTTCTAAGATTGGTGAAGCACCTTATGAACACTGGGTTTTTCACACTAGTCTGAGTGGTCTTTGTTCTAAGATTGGTGAAGCACCTTATGAACACTGGGTTTTTCACACTAGTCTGAGTGGTTTTTGTTCTAAGATTGGTGAAGCACCTTATGAACACTGGGTTTTTCACACTAGTCTGAGTGGTCTTTGTTCTAAGATTGGTGAAGCACCTTATGAACACTGGGTTTTTCACACTAGTCTGAGTGGTTTTTGTTCTAAGATTGGTGAAGCACCTTATGAACACTGGGTTTTTCACACTAGTCTGAGTGGTTTTTGTTCTAAGATTGGTGAAGCACCTTATGAACACTGGGTTTTTCACACTAGTCTGAGTGGTTTTTGTTCTAAGATTGGTGAAGCACCTTATGAACACTGGGTTTTTCACACTAGTCTGAGTGGTTTTTGTTCTAAGATTGGTGAAGCACCTTATGAACACTGGGTTTTTCACACTAGTCTGAGTGGTTTTTGTTCTAAGATTGGTGAAGCACCTTATGAACACTGGGTTTTTCACACTAGTCTGAGTGGTTTTTGTTCTAAGATTGGTGAAGCACCTTATGAACACTGGGTTTTTCACACTAGTCTGAGTGGTTTTTGTTCTAAGATTGGTGAAGCACCTTATGAACACTGGGTTTTTCACACTAGTCTGAGTGGTTTTTGTTCTAAGATTGGTGAAGCACCTTATGAACACTGGGTTTTTCACACTAGTCTGAGTGGTTTTTGTTCTAAGATTGGTGAAGCACCTTATGAACACTGGGTTTTTCACACTAGTCTGAGTGGTTTTTGTTCTAAGATTGGTGAAGCACCTTATGAACACTGGGTTTTTCACACTAGTCTGAGTGGATTTTGTTCTAAGATTGGTGAAGCACCTTATGAACACTGGGTTTTTCACACTAGTCTGAGTGGTTTTTGTTCTAAGATTGGTGAAGCACCTTATGAACACTGGGTTTTTCACACTAGTCTGAGTGGTTTTTGTTCTAAGATTGGTGAAGCACCTTATGAACACTGGGTTTAACTTTAACACTCGTCTTTGTTCTCAGATTGGTGAAGTACCTTATGAACACTGGGTTTAACTTTAACACTGGTCTTTGTTCTAAGATTGGTGAAGCACCTTATGAACACTGGGTTTAACACATTAGCCTGAGTGGTTTTTGTTCTAAGATTGATGAAGCACCTTATGAACACTGGGTTTAACTTTAACACTGGTCTTTGTTCTAAGATCGGTGAAGTACCTTATGAACACTGGGTTTAACTTTAACACTGGTCTTTGTTCTCAGATTGGTGAAGCACCTTATGAACACTGGGTTTAACACATTAGTCTGAGTGGTTTTTGTTCTAAGATTGGTGAAGCACCTTATGAACACTGGGTTTAACTTTAACACTGGTCTTTGTTCTCAGATTGGTGAAGCACCTTATGAACACTGGGTTTAACACATTAGTCTGAGTGGTCTTTGTTCTAAGATTGGTGAAGCACCTTATGAACACTGGGTTTAACTTTAACACTGGTCTTTGTTCTCAGATTGGTGAAGCACCTTATGAACACTGGGTTTTTCACATTAGTCTGAGTGGTTTTTGTTCTAAGATTGGTGAAGCACCTTATGAACACTGGGTTTTTCACATTAGTCTGAGTGGTTTTTGTTCTAAGATTGGTGAAGCACCTTATGAACACTGGGTTTTTCACATTAGTCTGAGTGGTCTTTGTTCTAAGATTGGTGAAGCACCTTATGAACACTGGGTTTAACACATTAGTCTGAGTGGTCTTTGTTCTAAGATTGGTGAAGCACCTTATGAACACTGGGTTTTTCACATTAGTCTGAGTGGTCTTTGTTCTAAGATTGGTGAAGCACCTTATGAACACTGGGTTTTTAAGTTTAACACTGTTTTTTAGTTTTTGTATTTCATTCTTGGAAGTTTGTATTTTGTTGAGAAAAAGAAAACAGACAAAAAAATAAAAGGATTTTGAAAACATTTATTCCTGTATTTGTGTTATTCATTTAACACATAAAATCCCCTTCCCCCTTTCTTAACATAATTGATTTTTTTTAAGCTAAACTTGAAAAGTCTAGAGTGTTACACACGCAATACGCAAGCTAGCTAAACTTGAAAAGTCTAGAGTGTTACACACGCAATACGCAAGCTAGCTAAACTTGAAAAGTCTAGAGTGTTACACACGCAATACGCAAGCTAGCTAAACTTGAAAAGTCTTAGGGTTACACACACAATACGCAAGCTAGCTAAACTTGAAAAGTCTAGAGTGTTACACACGCAATACGCAAGCTAGCTAAACAAAACAACCTGTTCTGGGTAGATAATTGATTTGACTTTCTTCTCTTATGTTAACGTTACAAAGTTTTGACTTTCTTCTCTTTTGTTAACGTTACAAAGTTTTGACTTTCTTCTCTTATGTTAAAGTTACAAAGTTTTGACTTTCTTCTCTTATGTTAACGTTACAAAGTTTTGACGTTCTTCTCTTATGTTAACGTTACAAAGTTTTGACTTTCTTCTCTTATGTTAACGTTACAAAGTTTTGACTTTCTTCTCTTATGTTAACGTTACAAAGTTTTGCCTATTGTGTTTTTTTGTTGATTTGTAATTGGGCCCTTCCGCTTTGTGTCCCGTCGATTTTAAGGGTACCCTTATTTGAGCAGCGGTCACGTGATCTCTGTAAAAGACATCTTTAATCCAAAAGGTTATCCATATAGTCAAGTGAAAGGCCTTAACTGGCATGTAAAGTTTCTTTAAATAAACAAATATTGTTTTAATTTGAGTGCGAAATCTGTAGCAATAATGTTTTGGCAGTTTATTTCACACGTGCAAAGGACGGGTGTCCGCTGAATTTCACGTGGTTACCAAGTAACCCGGTCGTCGTGCTTGAGGACTGATAGGGGGAAGGGTTAGCTATGAAATGTAGTAGTCTATGTAAAAACCTTGTTAGTATGCCTTGACGAAAAAATGCTTCATCAATTTTGAAAAAAAGAAAAGGGTCCGCTAACTAAAAAGTGATTTATAAACAAATACAAACCTCTACACAAAAGGGTTGCAAAACAGATTTGTTTAAAAAGAAGCACCTAGCTACCTCACACCTAGCTACCTCACACCTAGCTACCTCACACCTAGCTACCTCACACCTAGCTACCTCACACCTAGCTACCTCACACGATCTATACACCCTCTCCCGTGCTTCATTCATCTTGTACAATGGTTCCATACAATTCAATACCTTCCCCTGAAATAGATTCACCTGAAGCATCGCGTGTTTTGCTTGACTAACTTCCGTGTGAAATGTAAACAGAACAGACTGCACGCCTGCCCGTCGCTTATGGGCAGAATATACCTGCGCAGTTTCAGCGACGCACTGCATATTATTTATGCCGCGATAGGGATTATGACGAGTACCTGGCCTGTTTTCTTTTCATGCAACGTGTAGCGGGCTGGAATAATTTGCAGTGCGTCGTCTGTGTGAATGAATGCCGCAAATGAGCTAGAGTATGCTGTCATACAGGAATCAAACACAACGCCAAAGGTACGTTCCCTCCACTGTATTATATGGTTATGACATCATACACACAAATACACACAATCATGAAGATAAAGGTTAAGTACTCAAAAATCCAGTACTCACAGTTTTGTAGGCAAAAAAACCAACTCGAGATGACAATCTCGTACACAATTGCAATGACAAAACTCTCTACCCTTCACTTAGGTATAAAACTACAAAAACAGTCCGTGAACTCACAGGCACACGATATCTAGTTTACAGGTATCACAGCTCGTGTGTAGTCAACAAAAACCAGTTATAGTTCCTACTACGGCAGACTTAAAACACCGTCTGCTCTGTCTACTAAATATTCCTTATCTCTAAGTTAAGTAATTAAGATATTGTAGACATATTTTAATTCTGGTCATATGCAGAATTACACAGCTTCTATTGCTGTTCACTAAAAAATGTATTTTACTACTAATTCCTGCTACTGGTGACCTCGGTCTACTCAGTTTCTACCGCCCTGTGACCACTATGGTCCAACTCTACGGACAAAAATAACCGTGCACTAGCTTCTAGAAATCCCGTCGAATCTCAGCTATGCGAGTCTAAAGGCGTAGGGATATTCCGGCGGCTTCTCAGATCCTTCATTCTGTCATCTGGCCACTATCTTCCTTTACGACCGGTTACACGACGCACTGCACAACGTAAATAGCGGACATCTTGTCTTAGATATCTGTCTGCTATGTTTAAAGTTACAGTGTTAGTCGATTCGACTTATGCGATAAACATTAACGATATTCAAATGCTTATTCCATTTACCTGTTAAGTGCTCTACTCGGGCTTCCTTTCTCCCGGTCGATTCCTGTGACAACCCCTCCCTGTCGCTGGACAGTGGTTAAGTGTAACGATATCTTCGTTGCGATTCACAACATCAACTCTCTCGGTCAGTGAGCTGAATTTACAATCCGTGCAACACACTTACGCTACGTCACTCTATTATCTCTGGTTAGCGCTCTAAAAGCGTGGAGGATATCACTATCAAACTTTGCCTGTTAGTGTTATTCGTGATTTTCTTCACAGTCTGTCCTGCTGAAGTTACATAGGTGAGCGGAGCCCCTTATGAGTGGAGACAGACCCTGACATGGTTGTTTTTATTCCGTAAAGACCTGGGTTTTGCGGGGGGGGGGGGGGGGGGGGGGGGGGTCTCATGCAACGTTTAGGTTTACTGTAATTAGATTGAAAGAAGGAAAAGAAAAAACACAACAAATAATCAGACAGATAGACATAAAGTGTTCCTTTCTTCCGGCATTCATTCATTCGTTCGTTCGTTCGTTATTTCCGTGAACTGTGTTGACCTAACCCCGGCGGATAAAAATGTATGTTATCTTATTAGTGATTCAAAATAGCGGCTGACCTTTCACAGGAAGTCACGACTTAATGATTAGAAACGTCTTTGTGAGAAACGATAATGATAAATAATCAGCCAGCGTCCTCGTTACTCCTTGTGACGCGGCACACAGACACACAGACACACAGACACACAGACACACTCACACACAGACACACAGACACACTCACACACAGACACACAGACACACAGACACACTCACACACAGACACACTCACACACAGACACACTTACACACAGACACACTCACACACAGACACACTCACACACAGACACACTCACACACAGACAACACATTGCTGACTGTTGCTTACAATTCTTTAAACCGAAAGGATTTATTTGTCGAACAGGCGAAACAATTATGCCTTCAGAAAGCTTTTTCATTTAATTGTGACTCTCTCTCTCTCTCTCTCTCTCTCTCTCTCTCTCTCTCTCTCTCTCTCTCTCTCTCTCTCTCTCTCTCTCTCTCTCTCTCTCTCTCTCTCGCTCTGTCTCTGTTAGTGTTGTAAAATGATTGTATTCTATGTGAGTATGTGAGTAAATCAATAGTTGTGGCTCCCCCCCCCCCTTTCCCCGTCGCGATATAACCTTGAACGGTTGAAAACGACGTTAAACACCAAATAAATAAAGAAAGAAATAGTTGTGGCAATTCGTCAGGACGCTTTGGGAGACACTTTCAGCGAGTCTTATCCTTCTCTCATACCCAGCACACAGTTCAAGCAAAACAATTAAGAACATCCAACATGGATCGAGAGTTGATGTGCGACAAATAGCTGGTAAAGCTAGCCGATCTGGTGCATGGGGAATATTAATAAGAAATGATTTCAGATTTAGAGGCAAACCACTCACCTTCAGCCATTTTGAGAGAAACCGGTTGACTGCAGTTCTGGGAAAAAACCTCAACCCAGCCAAACTGACACTATGACTAGATCGCCCCTTACGTGACTTCCATAATCAAACATAAAAAAGACTTTTCTTGTTGTCAGTCTCGTGCAGTGCATTGTATGTTTTAATGTGTAAACTGCTGCCCTAAAGGCTTATTGAATTAAGTAGAAGTGTAATGCCAAGGCACTGCATACCCCCAGCGAAGGACAAATCCGCTTTCTCTCTCCCTCTCTCTCTCCGTCTCTCTCTCCGTCTCTCTCTCCGTCTCTCTCTCTCTCTCTCTCTCTCTCTCTCTCTCTCTCTCTCTCTCTCTCTCTCTCTCTCTCTCTCTCACAAACGTTTTTAAGACCAGATATACGTCTTATCTCATGAAGTATAAATAAACATCTGTTGTCGCTAGAATGGTTGTTAAAACCAACAACCGGTGCTTTTTAACAATGTATTATTATTTTTATATACACTGATTCTTTCGAATGCAGTGTATGTCAATGGGCATGGCACTTACAACGTTGTTGCGTCAGTGCAATCTACTCTATAATTCTTAACTCATGTCAAATGAACTTACATTTTTCATTTAAGCAATGTATTGTATGCAAATTGATGATATGTTCTTACTTTCATTTCTATTATAATCATGTAGCAGTAGTTTGTTTTCTTTACTTGCTTATTCTTTAGCAATTTTAGACTAGTCCCTCTTTAGGGCGAGGGCCAGATGTAAAAAAGCAGATCACTGCTTACTCTATTACCCTCGTAAAATAAAGAATTGTTCTTGTTCTTGTTGTTGTTCCCACACATACACACACCCCAAGTCACACACGCACACACACACACAAATATACACACAAACTCACGCACACGCACACATTTTTTATCTCTCTCTCTGTCTCTCTCTCTCTCTTACACAGAAACACACACACACACACACACACACACACACACACGCACGCATGCATGCATGCATGTACGCACACACACATCTAAATGTCTCTCTCTCTGTCCCTTTCTCTCTGTCCCTTTCTCTCTCTGTCCCTTTCTCTCTCTGTCCCTTTCTCTCTGTCCCTTTCTCTCTCTGTCCCTTTCTCTCTCTGTCCCTTTCTCTCTCTGTCCCTTTCTCTCTCTGTCCCTTTCTCTCTCTCTCTCTGTCCCTTTCTCTCTCTCTCTCTGTCCCTTTCTCTCTCTCTCTCTGTCCCTTTCTCTCTCTCTGTCCCTTTCTCTCTCTGTCCCTTTCTCTCTCTGTCCCTTTCTCTCTGTCTCTGTCTCTCTCTCTGTCCCTTTCTCTCTGTCCCTTTCTCTCTCTGTCCCTTTCTCTCTCTCTGTCCCTTTCTCTCTCTCTCTCTCTGTCCCTTTCTCTCTGTCCCTTTCTCTGTCCCTTTCTCTCTCTCTCTCTCTGTCCCTTTCTCTCTCTCTGTCTCTCTGTCCCTTTCTCTCTCTCTGTCTCTCTCTCTCTCTCTCTCTCTCTCTCTCTCTCTCTCTCTCTCTCTCTCTCTCTCTCTCTCTCTCTCTCTCTCTCTCTCTCTGTCCCTTTCTCTCTGTCCCTTTCTCTCTCTCTCTCTCTCTCTCTCTCTCTCTCTCTCTCTCTCTCTCTCTCTCTCTCTCTCTCTCTCCACAGAAATTAATCATGCATGTTGGAATGTGTGCAAGTGGGCGGATGGTCTTGCAGACAATATACAATGCAAATATAAGACCAGGGCCCATATTCAGGAAGGCTCCGACTAGGGTTAAAAACTTCCAATAACCCCCCTATCGTGGAATTCATAAACCACCGATAGCGCCTGTCGTGGGCACTGTCATACCATAAAGTTAGAGGTGCCTATCCCTACCGATAAGCACCGTTGTTGGTACAATAATTTTGATTTCCAGATGGCGGCCATCAGTTTGCAGCGTTACCGGGAAAGAACAAACATTCTAAGACATACGATTTTGGGGGACGGGATACATGCACAAAATTAATTCATAATTATTCCGCATGCACTTTCTTTACTTTCTTTATTTGGTGTTTAACGTCGTTTTCAACCACGAAGGTTATATCGCGACGAATTCCGCATGCACGATATTTTGCAGTTGACTGTTGACTGATGTGATAACTGACCACATTTAGTTTGCGAACAGAATGGGTGCCTAGCCTCTTGTCTCGCAAGTGATACTCGCGTTGCGGTTTCACGCGTCTGGTGCATATCAAGATGTTTGCGTGGCGCTCATTTGGGATGAGCCAGCCACGGTCAGCCAGCCACAGCAAGCGCCGACTTGACAGGCCTCAGCCGGCTGCGTCAGGCGCACGCGCAGAGCGACCGTAAATAAGGGGATCCCCCCCGCTAGCTATCGGGGAGGCTGTCCGATGCCTGTCAATTCGGCAGTACGACAAAAGTTGTCGGACCGAGAGCTATCAAACTTGGGGGCGCTCGTACCGTCTTGCATACGCTCCCAGGACTAAGTTTGGGCTAAACAATTAGCCGAATATTTACTGCTATGTGAATGCAAAGATTCGGCAAGAGCATACCAGGTGACGATTCAAATTACACTACAATTACTATTTGACACGGTGACAGCTCTTTAAGTCGCTCAGATCAATTAATGACACATGATTTATCATCATGGCTGTGTCTTAAATGACGTGTTATTATTCTGCCTGTGGCTTATTATATGTTTTATCATCATGGCTGTGTCTTAAATGACGTGTTATTATTCTGCCTGTGGCTTATTATATGTTTTATCATCATGGCTGTGTCTTAAATGACGTGTTATTATTCTGCCTGTGGCTTATTATATGATTTATCATCATGGCTGTGTCTTAAATGACGTGTTATTATTCTGCCTGTGGCTTATTATATGTTTTATCATCATGGCTGTGTCTTAAATGACGTGTTATTATTCTGCCTGTGGCTTATTATATGATTTATCATCATGGCTGTGTCTTAAATGACGTGTTATTATTCTGCCTGTGGCTTATTATATGTTTTATCATCATGGCTGCGTGTAATGTGTCTTACGACATGTTTCATTATCATGTCTGTGTTTTTCTGTCTGTTCCTGTCTGGTACCATTGTTTGTGTGTCTGCCTTCTTCTCTCTCACATTACACCCAGACATCACTCCATTGTATATCATAGTAAGCTATATCATACTCATGAAGCTTGTGTTCTCATCTTTATTTGCAATCAAAATACAATCCACTGATCATATAACTTTGATTCACTTCACTTAATATTTACACATTACTGTCATCAGTTTCATGAAAGAACTGAAATGGAAAATTCATAAAATGTTTACCTTTTCATGCGAGAGACATGACTGGCTAATGTTAATGTTAATGCACAATAAGTACTTCATCAAAACAAATGAATAAAAGAAACTACTTTTTAAATGAAGGAAGGGCAAGCCTTCGATTTTCAGGTATTGGTAAATCTTTATCAGGAAGGGAGGTAACAACACATAAAGTACACCTACACAACCTATTTCCACTGTTATAATAGCGTCAGCAATAAGACAGGGAATTAAAAGTACGGACTGGGACCCAATCCATTGCTACATGACTGCCTGGGCGTGTGCTATTTATTTTTTTCCTGCTTTGCATTTTCATTACTTTATTGCCCCATCGCTGAAAAATTAGTGTCGCTTCCTCCCAGTGCAAAGCTAGCAGCTACAGTCACGCTACCCAGGTGTGTCGCTTCCTCCCAGTGGAAAGCTAGCAGCTACAGTCACGCTACCCAGGTGTGTCTCCTCCTCCCAGTGGAAAGCTAGCAGCTACAGTCACGCTACCCAGGTGTGTCTCCTCCTCCCAGTGAAAAGCTAGCAGCTACAGTCACGCTACCCAGGTGTTTCGCTTCCTCCCAGTGAAAAGCTAGCAGCTACAGTCACGCTACCCAGGTGTGTCTCCTCCTCCCAGTGAAAAGCTAGCAGCTACAGTCACGCTACCCAGGTGTGTCGCTTCCTCCCAGTGAAAAGCTAGCAGCTACAGTCACGCTACCCAGGTGTGTCGCTTCCTCCCAGTGAAAAGCTAGCAGCTACAGTCACGCTACCCAGGTGTATGCGTGTTTGGGTGTGATCACCACTAATGGCAGAGTTATTTTACATGCCACAGTGGTGACACGGGGGTGGAACATGAATACCGTCTCTGAGTCTGCACACAAAGTTGACCCGTGTCCGGTCCGGCCCGGCCCGGATTCCAACCCTTGACCTGCGGATCACAAGTCCAGGGCTCTACCAACTGAGCTACCAGGGACCCTATGATCACAAGCCCAGGGCTCTACCAACTGAGCTACCAGGGCCCCCTTACCACACATTGAAAAAAACAAAGACAGACAAAGCTTGCACATACCAGGGAACAAAACATGTTTTATAACTTGTAGCTTGCAACCAAGGTGAAACCACTTGCTCCTACAAACACAGACACTGAGACAGTACAATGCAACGTTTGTGGGACACGCACTGTAAACACATCCAAGTAGTATAAATCTGTCTCTGTGATAGGGGGAGATTGATTTTGTTAACACAGGCCACTGGTGTTTCCGCAAACTTACAGACAAGACATACATTTGTCAAGGGCAGTAACTGTAGGAACAATGGAAGTATATGTATGTTTTCAAACATGTCGTTTCCCTAACATGACAAGGGCAGTAACTGTATAGGAACTGTCACAATTTAGTGACATGGATCGAGAAAGAAACACTCTGTGGGGTGCCTTTCTCAAATTGCGACGAAAAGCGCCTGTGCTTGTGTTTGGGCAACGGCTGGTTTTAGCTGACCAAGCATAGCCGAGCACGGGGATTTCGTTTTGCAGGGGTTCCACGTGCGTGATTTTGCTTGCTTGGCGAAATCGACGGTAACTGAACTGGATATGTGACACGCGGAGTCACGTGATGTTTTCAAGGTTGTTTGGGGAAGACATAAAAAGGACACTCGAACACAGAGCAGCGACAGAGAAGGATCGTTTTCCTCCATCCTGAAGTGAGATGGTCTTCTACACTTGGTGACATATTATTTTAAGTCAGAGTGCCGTTCTGCATGGTACAGTAGGGCTTCACGGAACTACGAAGGAGAGAAAACTTTTCGCTGTGTTACCTGTGCTGGTCAACAAGGTTGACAGGTTTTGATTCTTAGCTGAGCGGGGGATTTTTATCCCACGCATAAAGTAATTCAGCAAGAAGGGGATGGCGATATTGTCGTCGACGGACGAGAGCCATTCAAAAGGAAGCGGATTCGCTTAAAGGAGAGCTACCTACATAGGCTGTTGAGGTAATAAATCATTATTTAACGCTGTTGACGAGTCTGTGTTTGTGGAATGAAATACTCTCTGTTGTTCTTTCCAGGTTAGCGCATAATTTGCTCTTTGTGACGCTAAAATAATAATCTGTATATGTGGTTTTTGCAGATATGGAGAGAAGGAAGGAAAATGGCTGATTTGTTGTTTTAAAAGTTCGTTTATGCAGGCCCACGTGCTCTATGAAATATGTAAAGGTGACATGTTTAAAGGTGGAGTGTGAAGGGTAGCGTGGAATGTTTAGTGCACCGATGCTTTTTGTTGCAGCTTACTTTCTACTTTCTACGTTTCTACGCTACGTATTTGCGGGTATGCTGTAACCTGGTGTACTGGTGGTTGCTGTCGCTGTCGTCGTCCCACCAACTACACGTCTGCTATTTTTCCGGTAGACTACGGGGAGGATCTTCAGCGACTGAGTGAGGCGTCTGATATCTCCACTAATCCCTGCTTCGTTTCCACGCCAGCCGGCACTTCATTCAATGGAGCAGTTGTGGAGATAGACTATTCACAGGTCGCCCACTCAGTGGCAAAAAGCTAAGTGCACCATGTCATTGCACCCTGTATACCACCTTGTCATCTTGTGTATTAGTGATTTCATTTGAGTGGTGACAACGTGGGGTGTGTGACACCTGCTTTAACCAGCGCTTTTGGGCAGATCAGCTATCTTTTCTAGCTATACA
The DNA here is from genome assembly GCF_037325665.1 of Littorina saxatilis. NCBI lineage: Eukaryota > Metazoa > Mollusca > Gastropoda > Littorinimorpha > Littorinidae > Littorina > Littorina saxatilis. The sequence continues at coordinate 45,340,121 of NC_090255.1, read as the reverse complement.
CGGGATCAGCGTGTTATTATCATTTTCTAAAATTTAACTGGCATTTTTGTCAGTGACCCCTTGTTTACGTTTTGAACGTAAAACATCTTTTTAGAGTGAAGTCTCGAGGGAGGTGAAGAGTTAGTATATAAACAGGCGTCTGAAACTTATACTTTTGTTGATTCTATTTATTTGTATGACTGCGAGAGTGGATCGTGGTGTGGTTAGTTAGTTAGTAGTAACTAACCGTTCATAATCACCTTATGTGATATATTGAAACGTGACAAATAATGACAATTGTGTTCATGAACATATAGAATACTACATGGCTTGCTGTGTCGTCCCAGATTTACACGAGTTTTTTTTTAAATATTGAACTGCGAGCGAAAGCGAGCTGTTCACTATTTGAAAAAAGCAACGAGTGTAAATCTGGTACGACACAGCAAGCCATGTAGTATTCTGTTTATCCTACATACTGTACTTACGTGTATTTTACTGAAAATGTCTTGCAGACGAAGCAGGTAAATTGAAGACGCTTGTTTTGAAACCTCGATCTCTTCTAAAGCCTCGTGCAATCTATTTCGTCAAAGCAAAGATACGTCTCTCTGAAAGTGTGGCGTGACGTGTTAGTTCTAAAGATTCATCGAGGGTAATTAGCGAGCGCAAGTTTTGTTTCTATAATGACGTTTGTCTCGGTGACTTTGGCATCATAAGCGGTGGAAAAACAAGTCCCTGTCAGACTTGCTTGACATGACCTCATTTACATGATATACACACGTGTGATTTGAGCGATTATTATCTCACGGGTGTCTCTCTCACGTATGTAGGATAAATCACTTTTCACAGCCTGTCAAAATGACAAATAAACTGAATGAACCTAAACTTTAGCACAGCCTTGCCACAAAACTGACGCAAAAAACAAACCATGGTACAACTACAGAGAGACTGACGTAATGCATAACGTTTTCAGTTCATTAAACATTAAAAAACAGACATCAGTGTCCCACATGAGACAACTGCAAACAGACTGACATAATACACAACACTTTCAGTTTATAACGTAAAAAACACCAATCAGAGACAAAGTGTGGCCAGCATCAATCCCTCTCCGCACCAAACTCTATGGGAGCAGACAAGACCTGGAAGCCACGACGTCATTCGTCTCGCAGACTAACCTGATGGTGTGACGGCGAACGCAAGAAGAACAAGTCGCGTAAGGCGAAATTACTACATTTAGTCAAGCTGTGGAACTCACAGAATGAAACTGAACGTAGTCCGCCGCTAGTGCAAAAGGCAGTGAAAGTGACGAGCCTGTTTGGCGCGGCAGCGGTTGCGCTGTGCTTCATAGTTTACTGTACCTCTCTTCGTTTTAACTGTCTGAGCGTGTTTTTAATCCAAACATATCATATATACATGTTTTTAGAATCAGGAACCGACAAGGAATAAGATGAAATAGTTTTTAAATCGATTTCGGAAATTTAATTTTGATCATAATTTTTATATTTTTAATTTTCAGAGATTGTTTTTAATCCAAATATAACATATGTATATGTTTTTGGAATCAGAAAATGACGAAGAATAAGATGAAATTGTTTTTGGATCGTTTAATAAAAAAATAATTTTAATTACAAGTTTCCGATTTTTAATGACCAAACTCACTCATTAGTTTTTAAGCCACCAAGCTGAAATGCAATACCAAAGCCCGGCCTTCGTCGAAGATTGCTTTGCCAAAATTTCAATCAATTTAATTGAAAAATTAGGGTGTGACAGTGCCGCCTCAACTTTTACAAAAAGCCGGATATGACGTCATCAAAGGTATTTTTCGAAAAAAAGAAAAAAACGTCCGGGGATATCATACCCAGGAACTCTCATGTCAAATTTCATAAAGATCGGCCCAGTAGTTTAGTCTGAATTGCTCTACACACACACACAGACACACACACACACATACACCACGACCCTCGTCTCGATTCCCCCCTCTATGTTAAAACATTTAGTCAACACTTGACTAAATGTAAAAAGAAGAAAACGCAAAAACAAAAGCATCAACGCAAATAAAACAGGTCATCATTACAACTCCAGGCAGAGCAGATTTTTTTCTGCTCCAGAATGATGTTCCAGTCAATACAAAAAGGGATGTACCCAGGTACAAACAGGTGAAGGTGCTGGGATGGCAAGGGAGGTAACTAGATGGAGATGTTAAGGGAGGTAACTAGATGGGGATGGGGATGGAAGTGGACACGAGACGCAAGATGGGGATGGTAAGGGAGGTAACTAGATGGGGATGATAAGGGAGGTAACTACATGAGGATGGTAAGGGAAGTAACTAGATGGAGATGGTAAGGGAGGTAACTAGATGTTAGGGGGGTAACTAGATGGGGATGTTTGTTTGTTTGTTTGTTTGCTTAACGCCCAGCCGACCACGAAGGGCCATATCAGGGCGGTTCTGCTTTGACATATAACGTGCGCCACACACAAGACAGAAGTCGCAGCACAGGCTTCATGTCTCACCCAGTCACATTATTCTGACACCGGACCAACCAGTCCTAGCACAAACCCCATAATGCCAGACGCCAGGCGGAGCAGCCACTAGATTGCCAATTTTAATGACCCGGCCGGGGTTCGAACACACGACCTCCCGATCACGGGGCGGACGCCTTACCACTAGGCCAACCGTGCCTGTTAACTAGATGGGGATGGTAAGGGAGGTAACTAGATGGGGATGGTACGGGAGGTAACTAGATGGGGATGGTAAGGGATGTAACTAGATGGGGATAGGGGTGGAAGCCGACACGAGACGCAAGATGTCGACAGTCTTGAGCCGCCAGTTGGGGATGGCCTTGGACACCTTGCACCACCACTCTCCGTGATGGGGCTCTGCCGACACACAGCGTGACGCGATGTCCTCCGCCGCTTTCTGCAACACACACACAACACACGTGTACAAAGAGAATCATTGTGACGCGACGTCCTCCACCGCTTTCTGCAACACACACACAACACACGTGTACATAGAGAATCATTGTGATGCAATGTCCTCTGCCGCTTTCTGCAACACACACACAACACATGTGTACATAGTGAGTCATTGTGACGCGATGCCCTCCGCCACTTTCTGCAACACACACACACACACACACACACACACACACAACACACGTGTACATAAAGAGTCATTGTGATGCAATGTCCTCCACCGCTTTCTGCAACACACACACAACACATGTGTACATAGAGAATCATTGTGATGCAATGTCCTCCACCGCTTTCTGCAACACACACACAACACACGTGTACATACAGAGTCATTGTGATGCGATGTCCTCCGTCGCTTACTGAAACACAGCCTACAGCGTACAATACTGCTGTACCCACCTGGTCGCTGTGCAGAGTCTCAAACTTGTGGAAGGCGGCCCATGCATCGCCAAGGTCAGGGTCAATCTTGACGGTGCGGTTGAACCAGTCGCGGGCCTTGCTGATCTTACGCTCCGACCAGAACAACCTGCACACAGGCCGCAGACAGTGAATGACAACGCACGCACTCACGCACACACACACACACACACACACACACACACACACACACACACACACACACACACACACGTGCATATCATGTACACATGCACGCACGCACACACACACAAATGCACGCACAGATGCACACACACACACACACACACACACACACACACGCACGCAAGCACACACACACACACGCATGCATACGCACGCACACACACACGCACGCACACACACACACACGCATTCATGCACACACACACACACACACACACACACACACACACACACACACACACACACCTCAAATAACTCACCTGGATGCTGCCAGCAGAACATGCGGGTCGTGTTCACACTTGCGCAGGGCGTCGACAGACTTGGTTTTCCTCTGGGGCCGAGCCTCCATGAAGATGGCCTCCGCCCACAGGATACCGGAGTTGGGACATTCCTGTAGCGCTGTAATCAAAAAGGGTTCTTTGTCACTCTGCAAATCCAAAACTTTGTTTCACAGCTGAACAAATCCATTTAGGGCTGCATTGAAAATAAATCCAAAACTTTGTTTCACAGCTGAACAAATCCATTGCAAGCTGTCGAACTCACAGAATGAAACTGAACGCAATGCAATTTTTCAGCAAGACCGTATACTCGTAGCATCGTCAGTCCACCGCTCGTGACAAAGGCAGTGAAATTGACAAGAAGAGCGGGGTAGTAGTTGCGCTGGGAAGGATAGCACGCTTTTCTGTACCTCTCTTCGTTTTAACTTTCTGAGCGTGTTTTTAATCCAAACATATCATATCTATATGTTTTTGGAATCAGGAACCGACAAGGAATAAGATGAAAGTGTTTTCAAATCGATTTCGGAAATTTGATTTTGATAATAATTTTTATATGTTTAATTTTCAGACCTTGTTTTTAATCCGAATATAACATATTTATATGTTTTTGGAATCAGAAAATGATGAAGAATAAGATGAACGTAGGTTTGGATCGTTTTATAAGAAAATAATTTTAATTACAATTTTCAGATTTTTAATGACCAAAGTCATTAATTAATTTTTAAGCCACCAAGCTGAAATGCAATACCAAACCCGGGCCTTCGTCGAAGATTGCTTGGCCAAAATTTCAATCAATTTGATTGAAAAATGAGGGTGTGACAGTGCCACCTCAACTTTTACAAAAAGCCGGATATGACGTCATCAAAGACATTTATCGAAAAAATGAAAAAAACGTCCGGGGATGTCATACCCAGGAACTCTCATGTCAAATTTCATAAAGATCGGTCCAGTAGTTTACTCTCAATCGCTCTACACACACACACGCACACACACACACACATACACCACACCCTCGTCTCGATTTCCCCCTCTATGTTAAAACATTTAGTCAAATAAAAAATCACGAATTTTAGGTCCTAATTAGAACGGTTCATTATTGACAAAATAAAAAGTTACAATGACAGTAACATCGAAAGGGTTGTTTTTCACTCTACATATATATATATCACACTCTTCGTTTCACCGCTCAATTCAACACACTCATGAAGGGCTGCAATGAAAAGGGTTGTTTTTCACTCTACATATATATATATATCACACTCTTCGTTTCACCGCTCAATTCAACAAACTCGTGAAGGGCGTCAATGGAAAGGGTTGTTTTTCACTCTACATATATATATATCACACTCTTCGTTTCACCGCTCAATTCAACACACTCATGAAGGGCTGCAATGAAAAGGGTTGTTTTTCACTCTACATATATATATATCACACTCTTCGTTTCACCGCTCAATTCAACAAACTCGTGAAGGGCTGCAATGAAAAGGGTTCTTTTAGGCTAGTGTTATCGTTTTGTTAAACTTACAATGAAAAGGGTTCTTTTAGGCTAGTGTTATCGTTTTGTTAAACTTACAATGAAAAGGGTTCTTTTAGGCTAGTGTTATCGTTTTGTTAAACTTACAATGAAAAGGGTTCTTTTAGGCTAGTGTTATCGTTTTGTTATCGTTGTGTTATCGTTTTGTTATCGTTGTGTTATTGTTTTGTTAAACTTACACATTGTTCCAAATACCAGATCTTTTCACTTTTACAAGGAAAAAAACATAGAAAAACAATTTAGAAAATGATCTCCTCTAAATTGTGTCTTATTGATAAGATATGCGTCACTGAATGTGTAATAATTTTCCTATCATTCATCTGTTAGTTGCCTCCTTTAATTTTCTTTTTTTTTTAAATTTCTGAAAAAAAAGATTCCCCCCTCAAATTAGTGCAATAAAAAAAACTAGGAAGGTGTGTAGACATCTTAATTCCTTTTTTTCATTAATTTGTGAAGGATTTCACCATGCAGTTTTATCGTTTTAAAAAAAGTGGCTTGTTTTAACGTAGAGGAGGGAATCGAGACGAGGGTATGTGTGTCTGTGTGTCTGTGTGTCTGTGTGTGTGTGTGTGTGTGTGTAGAGCGATTCAGAGTAAACTACTGGACCGATCTTTATCAAATTTTACATAAGAGTTCCTGGGTATGATATCCCCAGACGTTTTTTTTCATTTTTTTGATAAATGTCTTTGATGACGTCATATCCGGCTTTTCGTGAAAGTTGAGGCGGCACTCATTTTTCAACCGAATTGGTTGAAATTTTGGTCAAGTAATCTTCGACGAAGCCCGGACTTTGGTATTGCATTTCAGCTTGGAGGCTTAAAATTTAATTAATGGGTTTGCTCATTAAAGTTGTCATTAAAATCATTTTTTTGCAAACAGATTTAAAATTGATTGTATTGTATTCTTCATCACATTCTGAATCTAAAAATATTTACATATGTCATGTTTACTCTTAAAATGTGATCACAATTAACGAAAATAGATTAATTAGTCTTACGATTAAAATTTAAGAAATCAATCCAAAAATGATGTCATTTTATTCGTGATCATTTCCTGATTCCAAAAACATATAGATATGATAGGTTGTATTCAAAACAAGCTCAGAAAGTTAACAAGAATACAGAAAAGCGCGCTTTCCTGCTTAGCACAATACGCTACCGCGCTAATCTGGCGTGTCAATATCACTACGTTTTGCACGTGGAAGCTGAGCGATTTCCTTCACGCGGGGATTGACGAAGCTGTACTGTCTTGGTCAAAAAATACAGTGCGTTCAGTTTCGTCCCGTGAGTTCGACAGCTTGTAGTAATTTCGCCTTACGCGACTTGTTTTTTCTTACTTTAATGCTCACTGGTTTTGAGTTTTCACACATCAACTGACTCTGTTTTACAGATCAGCCGACTGTTTGACAGATCAGCCGACTGTTTGACAGATCAGCCGACTGTTTGACAGATCAGCCGACTGTTTGACAGATCAGCCTGTAAATTTCGGGTATAGAAGCAGAGTGTGAAACCCATACTGTGCATCTTGCCCTGAACTGTGAAACACATACTGTGCATCTTGCCCTGAACTGTGAAACCCATACTGTGCATCTTGCCCTGAACTGTGAAACCCATACTGTGCATCTTGCCCTGAACTGTGAAACCCATACTGTGCATCTTGCCCTGAACTGTGAAACCCATACTGTGCATCTTGCCCTGAACGGTGAAACCCATACTGTGCATCTTGCCCTGAACTGTGAAACTGTCACGATCGGGTGACAGAGACCAAGAAAGCGTCACTCAGTGGAGTGCCTGTTCTGGGTCAATGTATGATAGAAAGCGCCTGTGCGTGATATTGGACACAGCAGAGTTTTTGCTGACAGTGCTCCCGAGCACGGATGTTTTGAAACGCACGAGCTTCACAGTGCAGGTTTCTGCTGTCATAGGGCTGACGGTTTTTTTCGCTGACAGGGATTGAGTTTCTCGTGTCTTTTTCCTGCTTGGGGAGGCAAAACTGTGTATAGCTGGACTGGTTTGGTGACAAGGTCAGTCACGTGTATTTGGCTAGGTGGTCTGTCAGAGACTCAAGGACGACACACTTGACACCCAGCGGCAGAAGGGGAAGGACCTAACACACAGTTACTAGAGTATGATGGTTTTTCACCGAGTATCATATTCGGCACTCTAGGGGAACTTCCACAAGTTATTCCTTTCCTCTGCCACGTATTTTGCTGAGGACAAGTCGTCACATTTCCTTCGTCGGCGATGGCTTTCGCATAAGGATTCGACAAGGGGTTCTGGACGTTTTGGGTCACTGTTGACGAACAGAGACTGTTCCAGGGAGGAGGCGGACTTTGCTTCCATTGAGAGTTACAATCATAGGCTTTTGAGGTAATAAATCATTATTTAACGCTGTTGATGAGTCTGTGTTGTGGAATGAAATACTCTCTGTTGTTCTTTCCAGGTTAGCGCATAATTTACTCTCTGTGACGCTAAAATACTAATCTGTATATGGTTTTTGCAGATAGGGAGAGAAGGACGGAAAATGGCTGTTTTGTTGTTGTAAAAAGTCAGTTTTGTGCAGGCCCACGTGCTCGATGAGATATTTAAAGATGACATGTTTTAAGGTGGTGGGTGAGGGGTAGCTGACATGTTTAGTGCACCGATGCTTTCTGTTTGCAGCCTTCCTTCGTTCGTTCGTTTCGTTCGTTCGTTACGTTCCCGTAACATCGGCACGGCTGACTCTGGCGGGAACTGTTGAGGCTACGCTAACCAGGAGACCGGCTAACCAGGAGACCGGCTAACCAGCGGACCGGCTAACCAGCGAACCGGCTAACCAGCGGACCGGCTAACCAGCGAACCGACTAACCAGCATACCGGCTAAGCAGCAGCAGCAGAGATAAAGCTAAGTGCACCATGTCGTACGCACCCCGTTGACCACCGTTGTCTTTTCGTATCTATGATTTCATTGGAGTAGTGACAACGTGGGGTGTGTGACACCTGCACGAACTAGAGCTTTTCGAACAGAACATTCTCATTTCGACTGTATTTACACGGGTTCAGCGTGTTACTATAATTTTCTACATAGTACTGGCATTTTGTCAGTGAACACTGGTTTTTTACGTGTTGAGAACGTAAAAGGAACATATTTTGAGTGAAGGCTCGAGGGAGGTGGAGAGTTTATACATAAACAGGCGTCTGAAACTTATACTTTTGTTGACTCTATTTAATTGTATGCCTGCGAGAGTGGATCGTGGTGTGGTTAGTTAATTAGTAGTAATTAACCGGTTCATAATCACCTTGAGTGATATATTGAAACGTGACACGTGGGGGCCAAGCCGGGATTTACTCAGTTAATTTCCAACTGATAAAGACCCACCAATTAAGGAGAACTAAGAGCAGATAATCTCGTCAGTGCTCGACTTATTTTCTGCTTGGTGCTACCCTTTTTTGTATAGTTTTGATCATATACCACACCTTAAGCGATTCACATCTTGCAGGAAATGTAAATTGTAATTTGTGAGTTATTGTATGCGCTAACTGTGATTATCTCCCTTTCCTTTGTTTGTGAATCTTTGTTGTTGTACGTTCAGAGTTTTCCGTTGCAGAGAGCTGAGCGGGGTTAGCGGATTTGTTATTCGTTTTACTCAGTTTTCTCTACATTGTTGTTTCGCATTCTGTAACAGGTTACATTTCTACCGTCTTGTTTTACTTGGATTTTTCTCCATATTTTGACTTTGTTGGAATTTTGGGGGGGAAGGGTCCGAGGACTTCTGTCCTAACCAAGGCTGTGGGAGACACTCTGTTTCACCGCAAAAAGCAGCCGATAAAGTAGGCCACGGCTGTGGGAAACACTTTGTTTCACCGCAAAAAGCAGCCATAAAGTAGGCTACGCGTTTTGTTCTACACCGTTTGGATTTTTCTTCTGCATTTTCCGGTTGCTGGATTTTTGTATCCATTTCATCACCGCGTGTTCTAGCTATAGCTGCGTTAGACTTACTTTGGTAATAAAGCTTTGCTAAAACTAACCATGGCCACAGGGGGATCTCCGACGAGGAGAATAACTTTCGAGACTCCTGGTAGTGAGCAACCGACTGAGCGAGACGCACGCGTTAGAGCCCGAAGCGTTCTAAAACGCTTAGAAGTGGAACGGAAGGAAGAATTTGAGCGACTGACAAGAAAAGAAGAACGTGACAGACAGGACAAGAAGGACGAACTTGACAGACAAGAAAGGGAACGACAGGCTGAACGAGACAGACAGGAAAGGAAAGAAGAACGTGACAGACAGGAAAGGAAAGACGAACGAGACAGACAGGAAAAGAAAGACGAACTTGACAGACAAGAAAGAGAACGTGACAGACAGGAAAAGAAAGACGAACGTGACAGACTAGACCGGAAGGAACAGGCGGATCGCGATCACCAGCTAGAGCTAGCTAGGCTACAGGCCGAGAAGGGTACGCTCACTCAGGCTAGCGCGCCGACGTTTGTTGCCGACCGTACGAGACTGCCGACGTTCGACGATGACAAGGACGAGCTCGACGACTTTTTACGCCGGTTTGAGCGCATTGCATCTGACCAGAAGTGGGAAGAGGCCACGTGGGCTAGCCGCCTTAGCACCTGCTTGAAAGGACGCGCATTGCAGCTCTACAACGCTTTGGAGGACGACGAGGCGAGAGACTATCAGGCACTAAAGAAGGCGTTACTCCAGCGCTTCAACCTGACTGCTGAAGCCTACAGACGACGTCTGCGTAACAGCAAGAGACTGAGCGGCGAGCTGAGTCATCAGTTTGTGGCACGCCTTAATCTCTACCTGCGGCGCTGGGTGGAGATGGCCGGAAAGGACTGGACCGTCAACGACCTTGCCGACCTCATAGTCATGGAACAACTGATGTCCAGCCTGCGACCTGAGGTGGTGACCTTCGTGCAGGAGCACCAGCCCAAGACTACTCAGGAGGCAGCCGACTGGATCAGAGTGCACGAGGACGCCCAGGCGATCTCCGGCAAATCTTCAGGCTCACGGCCAGGAAAAACGGGAAATTCGGGTTCTTCAGGACCCAAGGACGGGAAGGACGATCAGGGACACAAGGGATCGAGTTCCAGAACTGACATCCAGTGTTACTACTGCAACAAGCGGGGCCACGTGAAGAAGGACTGCCACAAGAGACAGGCTGACCAGAAGGGCGTTCACTTCGTTGGCAGTGAGGAGTTCAGGGACGTCACGAGCTCATGCACCATCCCACAACTCTGCGTTCCGTGCTCCAGGAAACATTTCCAGCCCCACTGCAACGTCTACGTTAACGGAGTGAAGGGCGAAGGTCTGCGGGACACAGGGGCAGACATGATAGTGGTTCGGGCGAGTCTAGTTCCAGCTATGGCCTACACAGGAGACAGCATCAGGGTGAGAATGGCCGAGGCATCTCACGCTTACGACTTGAACACGGCAGTGATCAAGGTCGTAACCCCGTTGTTCACGGGGACCATTGTGGCCGTCGTCATGGACGATCCTCCATGCGACCTGCTCATTGGAAACCGGGTTCAGTTTGTGGACGGCGTCACCAGGGAGGTTCCCGTTTATCGGTCTCCCGACGTCATTTCAGTGCTCACGCGGGCACAGGCGGAGCGAGAGGACAAACCTCTCAAACCCCTACCTGCTGCACGAGCTGCCCTGGGGAACGTGACCCCCGCGCTTCTCGCGAAGGCTCAGGCATCTGATCCGACACTAGCGACTCCTCGGGAGCACGCGAAGTCGGGGAAGGTGAAGCTGAGCGGGAAGCATGGGAGGTCAAAGTTCCTCAGGGACAAGAAGTTGCTCTACCGTGAGTTCAGCAACAAGGAAGGTGCATTCAAACAGGTTGTCGTGCCTCGCGAGTTTCGCGAGGGTGTCATGGCAACGGCACACGACTCGATTCTGGGAGGTCATCTTGGTACCAAGAAGACCACGGATCGTGTCTGGCGCCACTTTTACTGGCCAGGCATCTGCACGGATGTCCGACGTTTCTGTGCGTCCTGCGATAAGTGCCAGAAGGTGGTTGCCAAAGGAAGGGTGAGGAAGGTCCCCTTAGAGAAGATGCCGCTCATCGACGAACCCTTTCGTCGGGTGGCAGTGGACATCATCGGGCCCATCTTGCCTGCGTCTGAGGACGGAAACAGATACATTTTGACCATGGTGGACTACGCTACTCGATACCCAGAGGCGATCCCTCTGAAATCGATTGAAGCCACGCGAGTAGCTGAGGCTCTGGTTACTATGTGGTCCCGGCTGGGAATTCCATCAGAGGTACTCACCGACAGAGGCACGCAGTTCACGGGAGGAGTGATGGCGGAGGCAGCACGACTGCTATCACTGGAGCAGCACTTCACCACTCCTTACCATGCTCAGTGCAACGGACTGGTGGAAAGGTTCAATGGCACCTTGAAGACCATGCTGAGGAAACTAGCTCAGGAGAAACCACGCACGTGGGACAGGTACATCCCAGCATTGCTTTTTGCATACCGCGAGGTTCCTCAGGAGAGCTTGGGCTTTTCCCCATTTGAGTTGTTGTACGGCAGACAGGTACGCGGTCCCATGGCTATCCTGCGTCAAGCTTGGACGGACGAAGAAGCTGACGAGGAGGTGCAGACGACAGCGACCTACATCGTAGAACTCAGGAACAGGATTGAAGAGACCTGCAAATTGGCTCAAGAGAACCTGGGAAGAGCAGCACAGCGTTACGCGCGAGGATTCGACCGCAAGGCACGGCCGCGCAGCTTCAAGATTGGAGAACGGGTGTTGCTACTTCTACCTGTCAAACACAACAAGCTACAACTGCAGTGGCAAGGACCTTTTGAGGTGACAGCGAAAGTGGGCCAAAACGACTACAGGATCGTCATGAACGGGAAAGCACGCCTGTACCACGCCAACCTGCTGCGCGCCTACATAGAGAGGACTGCCTACGGGGAAAAGGACAAAGTGACAGAAGCAGTTGCTGTCGTGATGGACGAGACAACGGAAGAACAGGGAGGAGGACGGGTACCAGTTTGTCCGCTGGAGGCTAGTGAGGATCTCACGGACGTGCACATCTCACCTGATCTTGGGGACGACCAGCAGGCGGACCTGCAAGAGATCCTGAAGGATGCAGCACGGGTCCTTACAGACATACCACTTCAGACGCATCTAGAGGAGTTTACCTTCGACTTGCTGGAGAAACAGCCAGTGAGGACGAAGCAGTATCCCATGCCTCATGCCCAGAAGGAGGTGGTCAGGAAGGAAATCGCCGACATGACGAAGTTGGGCGTCATCGAGCCAGCGAACTCTCCTTACAGTTCACCAATTGTGCTTGTAAAGAAGAAGGATGGACGCGTCAGGTTCTGTGTTGACTACCGGAAGCTGAACAAGATTACGGCGTTTGACGCGGAACCTATGCCTGATGTGGACTACCTCTTCAGTCACTTGGCCAAGGCCAAGTACTTTTCCAAACTGGACCTCACCAAGGGATACTGGCAAATCCCAGTTGCCGAGGAAGACCGCCCAAAGACTGCATTTACCACTCCATTCGGCCAGTTCCAGTGGACAGTCATGCCTTTTGGTCTACAGAATGCAGGTGCCGTCTTCACTCGCATGATGAGGAAACTTTTGGAACCATTGAAGCGCGAGGACATCAGCAGTTTCATCGACGATGTGCTGATCGCGACAGAGACATGGACTGAACATCTCGACGCCCTGCGCGACGTGTTCGGAAGGTTGAAGGACGGAAATCTGGGAGCTAAACCGTCCAAGTGCTACTTGGGATTCCGGGAATTGTCTTTCCTGGGTCATGTTGTCGGCGAGGGATTGCTCGTTCCAGAGGACGACAAGATCCAGAAGATTCGGGAGGCGGAGCCACCGCGCACGAAGAAAGAAGTCAGGTCTTTCCTGGGCCTAGCCAGCTTCTATAGACGCTTCATCCCGCACTTTGCCGAAATCGCTCTACCACTGACCAACCTTACCAAGAAACTACAACCGACCGTTGTAGTGTGGACTGAGGAATGTAGCTCCGCATTTAACACCCTGAAGAGGCGACTCACCAGTCAGCCTATTCTCCGACTACCAGACCTGAACAAGGACTTCGTGCTGAGGACAGACGCTTCAGGGAAGGGACTTGGGGCAGTGTTGCTTCAGGAGACAGAGGGGTTTTTGCACCCTGTTTGCTTCGCCAGCCGTAAGCTGACCTCGGCCGAGGCAGCGTATGCAACGGTTGAACGCGAGTGTCTCGCCATTGTCTGGGGCATCCAGAAGTTCGAAGCTTACCTGTACGGACGACCTTTCTGTCTGGAGACGGACCATCAACCTCTGCAATATCTTCAGGTTGCAAGGTTGGCAAACGCCAGACTTATGCGCTGGGCGTTGATTCTCCAACCGTACCAATTCACGGTACGCGTCATTCCGGGCGCCAACAATGTTGGAGCTGACTTTCTCTCTCGGGCTGTAGAGGAGAACATGACTGTGAGCGAAACCGAGGTTTCGTCTTGAAGAGGGGAGGTGTGTCACGATCGGGTGACAGAGACCAAGAAAGCGTCACTCAGTGGAGTGCCTGTTCTGGGTCAATGTATGATAGAAAGCGCCTGTGCGTGATATTGGACACAGCAGAGTTTTTGCTGACAGTGCTCCCGAGCACGGATGTTTTGAAACGCACGAGCTTCACAGTGCAGGTTTCTGCTGTCATAGGGCTGACGGTTTTTTTCGCTGACAGGGATTGAGTTTCTCGTGTCTTTTTCCTGCTTGGGGAGGCAAAACTGTGTATAGCTGGACTGGTTTGGTGACAAGGTCAGTCACGTGTATTTGGCTAGGTGGTCTGTCAGAGACTCAAGGACGACACACTTGACACCCAGCGGCAGAAGGGGAAGGACCTAACACACAGTTACTAGAGTATGATGGTTTTTCACCGAGTATCATATTCGGCACTCTAGGGGAACTTCCACAAGTTATTCCTTTCCTCTGCCACGTATTTTGCTGAGGACAAGTCGTCACATTTCCTTCGTCGGCGATGGCTTTCGCATAAGGATTCGACAAGGGGTTCTGGACGTTTTGGGTCACTGTTGACGAACAGAGACTGTTCCAGGGAGGAGGCGGACTTTGCTTCCATTGAGAGTTACAATCATAGGCTTTTGAGGTAATAAATCATTATTTAACGCTGTTGATGAGTCTGTGTTGTGGAATGAAATACTCTCTGTTGTTCTTTCCAGGTTAGCGCATAATTTACTCTCTGTGACGCTAAAATACTAATCTGTATATGGTTTTTGCAGATAGGGAGAGAAGGACGGAAAATGGCTGTTTTGTTGTTGTAAAAAGTCAGTTTTGTGCAGGCCCACGTGCTCGATGAGATATTTAAAGATGACATGTTTTAAGGTGGTGGGTGAGGGGTAGCTGACATGTTTAGTGCACCGATGCTTTCTGTTTGCAGCCTTCCTTCGTTCGTTCGTTTCGTTCGTTCGTTACGTTCCCGTAACATCGGCACGGCTGACTCTGGCGGGAACTGTTGAGGCTACGCTAACCAGGAGACCGGCTAACCAGGAGACCGGCTAACCAGCGGACCGGCTAACCAGCGAACCGGCTAACCAGCGGACCGGCTAACCAGCGAACCGACTAACCAGCATACCGGCTAAGCAGCAGCAGCAGAGATAAAGCTAAGTGCACCATGTCGTACGCACCCCGTTGACCACCGTTGTCTTTTCGTATCTATGATTTCATTGGAGTAGTGACAACGTGGGGTGTGTGACACCTGCACGAACTAGAGCTTTTCGAACAGAACATTCTCATTTCGACTGTATTTACACGGGTTCAGCGTGTTACTATAATTTTCTACATAGTACTGGCATTTTGTCAGTGAACACTGGTTTTTTACGTGTTGAGAACGTAAAAGGAACATATTTTGAGTGAAGGCTCGAGGGAGGTGGAGAGTTTATACATAAACAGGCGTCTGAAACTTATACTTTTGTTGACTCTATTTAATTGTATGCCTGCGAGAGTGGATCGTGGTGTGGTTAGTTAATTAGTAGTAATTAACCGGTTCATAATCACCTTGAGTGATATATTGAAACGTGACAGAAACCCATACTGTGCATCTTGCCCTGAACGGTGAAACCCATACTGTGCATCTTGCCCTGAACTGTGAAACCCATACTGTGCATCTTGCCCTGAACGGTGAAACCCATACTGTGCATCTTGCCCTGAACTGTGAAACCCATACTGTGCATCTTGCCCTGAACTGTGAAAGAACCGTGAGAGACATGTGGGTGATTGTGAGTGATGTCACATTATCTGTGGGCGTACTCACCTTTAGCCATGAGTGTCAGCGCGATGTTCTTCAGGCCGGCCCTAATCTCCACACGTACCGCCTCCAGCCTGAAACAACAACAACACCTGAATAACTGACCACACAACAACAACAACAACAACACCTGAATAACTGACCACACAACAACAACAACACCTGAATAACTGACCACAACAACAACTGAATAACTGACCACACAACAACAACAACACCTGAATAACTGACCACAACAACACCTGAATAACCGACCACACAACAACACCTGAATAACTGACCACAACAACAACAACAACACCTGAATAACTGACCACACAACAACACCTGAATAACTGACCACACAACAACAACAACACCTGAATAACTGACCACAACAACACCTGAATAACTGACCACACAACAACACCTGAATAACTGACCACAACAACAACAACACCTGAATAACTGACCACACAACAACAACACCTGAATAACTTACCGCAACAACAACACCTGAATAACTGACCACACAACAACACCTGAATAACTGACCACACAACAACACCTGAATAACTGACCACACAACAACAACACCTGAATAACTGACCACCACAACAACAACAACACCTGAATAACTGACCACAACAACACCTGAATAACTGACCACACAACAACACCTGAATAACTGACCACACAACAACACCTGAATAACTGACCACAACAACACCTGAATAACTGACCACACAACAACACCTGAATAACTGACCACACAACAACAACAACCACACCTGAATAACTGACCACAACAACAACACCTGAATAACTGACCACACAACAACAACACCTGAATAGCTGACCACCACAACAACAACACCTGAATAACTGACCACACAACAACACCTGAATAACTGACCACACAACAACACCTGAATAACTGACCACACAACAACACCTGAATAACTGACCACACAACAACAACAACCACACCTGAATAACTGACCACAACAACAACACCTGAATAACAGACCACAACAACAACAACAACAACAACAACAACAACAACGTCTCTCAATACCTGGGGCCTAAATGTTATAACGCCTTGCACATTTTTAAACCACCACCCACCCCCCCACCCCCCTTTGCAGCCAGGCAACATTTTGTCTGTGTTGTCTCCCTTGCTTCAATGGGTGCTAAATGTTATAACAACGCCTTGCACATCTGTAAACCACCACTCCCCCCCACCCCCCTTTGCAGCCAGGAAACATTTTGTCTGTGTTGTCTCCCTTGCTTCAATGGGTGCTAAATGTTATAACAACGCCTTGCACATTTGTAAACCACCACACTCCCCCCCACCCCCCTTTGCAGCCAGGAAACATTTTGTCTGTGTTGTCTCCCTTGCTTCAATGGATTTTCACTTCTATCAATAGTATGGCGACAACCAGAAGGCCGTCTTACCAGAGTTGTGGAGTCTTGGGGTTTTTGAGCCGAGCCTTTTCCAGGATGGATCGTGCGCGCGTCAGCTGACCCGTCCTCTCCTCAAGCTGGGACAGCAACAACCACAGCGGCCACGACGTCGGACACTTCTTCAACTGTCACAACAACAACATCATCATCATCATCATCATCATCACTGACACCAACAACCACAGCGCCCACGACATGGGGCACTTCTTCAACTGTCACAACAACAACATAATCATCATCATCATCATCATCACTGACACCAACAACCACAGCGGCCATGACGTAGGGCACTTCAACTGTCACAACAACATCATCATCGCTGACAGCAACAACCACAGCGGCCACGACGTCTGGCACTTCTTCAATCATCGTCGTCGTTGTCGTTGTCGTCATCGTCAGCATCATCAGCATCACCAGCATCACCAGCATCATCATCATCAGCAGCAGCAGCAGCAGCAGCAGCAGCAGCATCATCATCATCAGCAGCATCAGCAGCAGCAGCAGCAGCATCATCATCATCAGCAGCAGCAGCAGCAGCAGCAGCAGCATCAGCAGCATCATCATCATCAGCAGCAGCAGCATCATCAGCAGCAGCATCATCAGCAGCCTCATCATCATCATCATCATCATCATCATCATCATCATCATCATCAGCAGCAGCAGCATCATCATCATCAGCAGCAGCATCGGCATCATCATCATCATCAGCAGCAGCAGCAGCAGCATCATCAGCATCGTCATCATCATCATCATCAGTTGCAGCATCATCAGCAGCAGCATCATCAGCAACCTCATCAGCATCATCATCAGCAGCAGCCTCATCAGCATCATCATCATCATCATCATCAGCATCATCATCATCATCATCATCATCATCATCATCATCATCATCATCATCATCAGCATCATCAGCATCATCAGCATCAGCATCAGCATCAGCATGGTCACTGTGATAGCTACGACAACAACATCATCATCATAGTCACTGACAGGAACAATTGTGTCATTGTTGATAGTGACACACTTGCTGGCCAATAAATAAACAAGTCGCGTAAGGCGAAATTACTACATTTAGTCAAGCTGTGGAACTCACAGAATGAAACTGAACGTAGTCCGCCGCGAGTGCAAAACGCAGTGAAAGTGACGAGCCTGTTTGGCGCGGCAGCGTTTGCGCTGTGCTTCATAGCACGCCTTACTGTACCTCTCTTCGTTTTAACTTTCTGAGCGTGTTTTTAATCCAAACATATCATATCTATATGTTTTTGGCATCAGGAACCGACAAGGAATAAGATGAAATAGTTTTTAAATCGATTTCGGAAATTTAATTTTGATCATAATTTTTATATTTTTAATTTTCAGAGATTGTTTTTAATCCAAATATAACATATGTATAATTATGTTTTTGGAATCAGAAAATGACGAAGAATAAGATGAAATTGTTTTTAGATCGTTTAATAAAAAAAAATTTTTTAATTACAAGTTTCCGATTTTTAATGACCAAACTCACTCATTAGTTTTTAAGCCACCAAGCTGAAATGCAATACCAAACCCCGGCCTTCATCGAAGATTGCTTTGCCAAAATTTCAATCAATTTAATTGAAAAATGAGGGTGTGACAGTGCCGCCTCAACTTTTACAAAAAGCCGGATATGACGTCATCAAAGACATTTATCCAAAAAATGAAAAAAACGTCTGGGGATATCATACCCAGGAACTCTCATGTAAAATTTCATAAAGATCGGTCCAGTAGTTTACTCTGAATCGCTCTACACACACACACGCACGCACAGACAGACAGACAGACAGACAGACAGACACACAGACACACACACACACACATACACACACACACACATACATACACCACGACCTTGTAAAAACAGCATTCTGGACCGTCTCGGCTCACTGTTACTCATCTCTGCAGATAAACTTGACCCTTCCTGTTTCACATCACTACAAGGGGCCTGAGCGACATCACTACAAGGGGCCTGAGCGACATCACTACAAGGGGCCTGAGCGACATCACTACAAGGGGCCTGAGTGACATCACTACAAGGGGCCTGAGCGACATCACTACAAGGGGCCTGAGCGACATCACTACAAGGGGCCTGAGCGACATCACTACAAGGGGCCTGAGCGACATCACTGCAAGGGGCCTGAGCGACATCACTACAAGGGGCCTGAGCGACATCACTGCAAGGGGCCTGAGTGACATCACTACAAGGGGCCTGAACGACATCTCTGCAGATAAACTTGACCCTTCCTGCTTCACATCACTACAAGGGGCCAGAGCGACATCACTACAAGGGGCCTGAGCGACATCACTACAAGGGGCCTGAGCGACATCACTACAAGGGGCCTGAGCGACATCACTGCAAGGGGCCTGAGCGACATCACTACAAGGGGCCTGAGTGACATCACTACAAGGGGCCTGAGCGACATCAGTGGGAGAGGGCCTGAGCGACATCACTACAAGGGGCCTGAGCGACATCACTACAAGGGGCCTGAGCGACATCACTACAAGGGGCCTGAGTGACATCACTACAAGGTGCCTGAGCGACATCACTACAAGGGGCCTGAGCGACATCACTACAAGGGGCCTGAGCGACATCACTACAAGGGGCCTGAGCGACATCACTACAAGGGGCCTGAGCGACATCACTACAAGGGGCCTGAGCGACATCACTACAAGGGGCCTGAGCGATATCACTACCAGGGGCCTGAGCGACATCACTACAAGGGGCCTGAGCGACATCACTACAAGGTGCCTGAGCGACATCACTACCAGGGGCCTGAGCGACATCAGTGGGAGAGGGCCTGAGCGACATCACTACAAGGGGCCTGAGCGACATCACTACAAGGGGCCTGAGCGACATCAGTGGGAGAGGGCCTGAGCGACATCACTACAAGGGGCCTGAGCGACATCACTACCAGGGGCCTGAGCGACATCAGTGGGAGAGGGCCTGAGTGACATCACTACAAGGGGCCTGAGCGACATCTCTACAAGGGGCCAGAGCGACATCACTACAAGGGGCCTGAGCGACATCACTGCAAGGGGCCTGAGCGACATCACTACAAGGGGCCTGAGTGACATCACTACAAGGGGCCTGAGCGACATCAGTGGGAGAGGGCCTGAGCGACATCACTACAAGGGGCCTGAGCGACATCACTACAAGGGGCCTGAGCGACATCACTACAAGGGGCCTGAGTGACATCACTACAAGGGGCCTGAGCGACATCACTACAAGGGGCCTGAGCGACATCACTACAAGGGGCCTGAGCGACATCACTACAAGGTGCCTGAGCGACATCACTACAAGGGGCCTGAGCGACATCACTACAAGGGGCCTGAGCGACATCACTACAAGGGGCCTGAGCGATATCACTACCAGGGGCCTGAGCGACATCACTACAAGGGGCCTGAGCGACATCACTACAAGGTGCCTGAGCGACATCACTACCAGGGGCCTGAGCGACATCAGTGGGAGAGGGCCTGAGCGACATCACTACAAGGGGCCTGAGCGACATCACTACAAGGGGCCTGAGCGACATCAGTGGGAGAGGGCCTGAGCGACATCACTACAAGGGGCCTGAGCGACATCACTACCAGGGGCCTGAGCGACATCAGTGGGAGAGGGCCTGAGCGACATCACTACAAGGGGCCTGAGCGACATCACTACAAGAGGCCTGAGCGACATCACTACAAGGGGCCTGAGCGACATCACTACAAGGGGCCTGAGCGACATCACTACAAGGGGCCTGAGCGACATCACTACAAGGGGCCTGAGCGACATCACTACAAGGGGCCTGAGCGACATCACTACAAGGGGCCTGAGCGACATCTCTACAAGGGGCCTGAGCGACATCACTACAAGGGGCCTGAGCGACATCACTACCAGGGGCCTGAGCGACATCACTACAAGGGGCCTGAGCGACATCACTACCAGGGGCCTGAGCGACATCACTACAAGGGGCCTGAGCGACATCAGTGGGAGAGGGCCTGAGCGACATCACTACAAGGGGCCTGAGCGACATCACTACAAGGGGCCTGAGCGACATCACTACAAGGTGCCTGAGCGACATCACTACCAGGGGCCTGAGCGACATCACTACAAGGGGCCTGAGCGACATCAGTGGGAGAGGGCCTGAGCGACATCACTACAAGGGGCCTGAGCGACATCACTACAAGGGGCCTGAGCGACATCACTACAAGGGGCCTGAGCGACATCACTACAAGGGGCCTGAGCGATATCACTACAAGGTGCCTGAGCGACATCACTACAAGGGGCCTGAGCGACATCACTACAAGGGGCCTGAGCGACATCACTGCAAGGGGCCTGAGCGACATCACTACCAGGGGCCTGAGCGACATCACTACAAGGGGCCTGAGCGACATCACTACCAGGGGCCTGAGCGACATCACTACAAGGTGCCTGAGCGACATCACTACAAGGGGCCTGAGCGATATCACTACAAGGGGCCTGAGCGACATCACTACAAGGGGCCTGAGTGACATCACTACAAGGGGCCTGAGCGACATCTCTACAAGGGGCCAGAGCGACATCACTACAAGGGGCCTGAGCGACATCACTACAAGGGGCCTGAGCGACATCACTTCAAGGGGCCTGAGCGACATCACTACAAGGGGCCTGAGCGACATCACTACAAGGGGCCTGAGCGACATCAGTGGGAGAGGGCCTGAGCGACATCACTACAAGGGGCCTGAGCGACATCACTACAAGGTGCCTGAGCGACATCAATACAAGGGGCCTGAGCGACATCACTACAAGGGGCCTGAGCGACATCTCTACAAGGGGCCTGAGCGACATCACTACAAGGGGCCTGAGCGACATCACTACAAGGGGCCTGAGCGACATCAGTGGGAGAGGGCCTGAGCGACATCACTACAAGGGGCCTGAGCGACATCACTACAAGGGGCCTGAGCGACATCAGTGGGAGAGGGCCTGAGCGACATCACTACAAGGGGCCTGAGCGACATCACTACAAGGGGCCTGAGCGACATCACTACAAGGGGCCTGAGCGACATCACTACAAGGGGCCTGAGCGACATCACTACAAGGGGCCTGAGCGACATCACTACAAGGGGCCTGAGCGACATCTCTACAAGGGGCCTGAGCGACATCACTACAAGGGGCCTGAGCGACATCACTACCAGGGGCCTGAGCGACATCACTACAAGGGGCCTGAGCGACATCACTACCAGGGGCCTGAGCGACATCACTACAAGGGGCCTGAGCGACATCAGTGGGAGAGGGCCTGAGCGACATCACTACAAGGGGCCTGAGCGACATCACTACAAGGGGCCTGAGCGACATCACTACAAGGTGCCTGAGCGACATCACTACCAGGGGCCTGAGCGACATCACTACAAGGGGCCTGAGCGACATCAGTGGGAGAGGGCCTGAGCGACATCACTACAAGGGGCCTGAGCGACATCACTACAAGGGGCCTGAGCGACATCACTACAAGGTGCCTGAGCGACATCACTACAAGGGGCCTGAGCGATATCACTACAAGGTGCCTGAGCGACATCACTACAAGGGGCCTGAGCGACATCACTGCAAGGGGCCTGAGCGACATCACTGCAAGGGGCCTGAGCGACATCACTACCAGGGGCCTGAGCGACATCACTACAAGGGGCCTGAGCGACATCACTACCAGGGGCCTGAGCGACATCACTACAAGGTGCCTGAGCGACATCACTACAAGGGGCCTGAGCGATATCACTACAAGGTGCCTGAGCGACATCACTACAAGGGGCCTGAGCGACATCACTACAAGGGGCCTGAGCGACATCACTACAAGGGGCCTGAGCGACATCACTACAAGGGGCCTGAGCGACATCTCTACAAGGGGCCTGAGCGACATCACTACAAGGGGCCTGAGCGATATCACTACAAGGGGCCTGAGCGACATCACTTCAAGGGGCCTGAGCGACATCACTACAAGGGGCCTGAGCGACATCACTACAAGGGGCCTGAGCGACATCAGTGGGAGAGGGCCTGAGCGACATCACTACAAGGGGCCTGAGCGACATCACTACAAGGGGCCTGAGCGACATCACTACAAGGGGCCTGAGCGACATCACTACAAGGGGCCTGAGCGACATCAGTGGGAGAGGGCCTGAGCGACATCACTACAAGGGGCCTGAGCGACATCACTACAAGGGGCCTGAGCGACATCACTACAAGGGGCCTGAGCGACATCACTACAAGGGGCCTGAGTGACATCACTACAAGGTGCCTGAGCGACATCAATACAAGGGGCCTGAGCGACATCACTACAAGGGGCCTGAGCGACATCTCTACAAGGGGCCTGAGCGACATCACTACAAGGGGCCTGAGCGACATCTCTACAAGGGGCCTGAGCGACATCACTACAAGGGGCCTGAGCGACATCACTACAAGGGGCCTGAGCGACATCTCTACAAGGGGCCTGAGCGACATCACTACAAGGGGCCTGAGCGACATCACTACAAGGGGCCTGAGCGACATCACTACAAGGGGCCTGAGCGACATCACTACAAGGGGCCTGAGCGACATCAGTGGGAGAGGGCCTGAGCGACATCACTACAAGGGGCCTGAGCGACATCACTACAAGGGGCCTGAGCGACATCACTACAAGGGGCCTGAGTGACATCTCTACAAGGGGCCTGAGCGACATCAGTAGGAGAGAAACAGAAAGCAAACAAATGGAAAGTTGTTGTAAGAGAGACAGAAGAAAGTGGACTCACCCCCTTGTTGTAAGAGAGACAGGAGAAAGTGGACTCACCCCCTTGTTGTAAGAGAGACAGAAGAAAGTGGACTCACCCCCTTGTTGTAAGAGAGACAGAAGAAAGTGGACTCACCCCCTTGTTGTAAGAGAGACAGGAGAAAGTGGACTCACCCCCTTGTTGTAAGAGAGACAGGAGAAAGTGGACTCACCCCCTTGTTGTAAGCATTGCGGGCCTCCTCGTTGTCGCCGTGCTGTTCATGGATCTGACCGCACATCATCCACAACTGTAACACATCATCATCGTCATCGTCATCACCATCGTTATCATCACCACAATCATTCTCATCATAATTGTCGTCATCCTCATCATTGTTGTCGTCGTCAACCTTGTCATTTTTAAAATGCAATTCAGAGCCACAAAGCGTGTCAGATGTTCAAGCAATCATGTCATACTTGTATGTGAGGTCAAACGTAAACTTTGCGTCGCTTTTCTTCCAGTCTAGAAATGCACAGAGCTGCCATCATATTTGCGAGATCAGTAAGTTCGTAGCATGTGCTTTTTCTTTTGAGTGTTTTAAAAATTGTCATTGTACAATTGTTGAAAATTGACCATGAGTCATCGCAGTAATTATCAACACTGATTGGGTCTCTGAGATTAAATGCTACAATCATTGTCCTCAGAAACACAAATCCGAAGCCACTATAGTTCCACTGATCTTACTATCAGCCCGACTAGCCTTTACTTTGACAATCCATCAATCACCTTTCACTACTTATGAACATTGTTTTTTGTTACCCAGCTTGTTATGAATGAATTTAACTTGTGAAAATGATGACAATGTTTTTGATGGTCCCTGCAGCCTATATGGCCTGTTACCTTGGGGAAGTCTGGGTAATGTTTGACGGCCTCGTCCAGCAGTCTCAGCGCGTTGTCCACCTCCCCCAGACACCACTCCAGCTTGACCGACTTCATAAACACCTGCACACACCACACACACCTGTCTCAAACACCTGTATACATCACAGCCATTTAAACACCTGTATACATCACAGCCATGTAAACACCTGTATACATCACAGCCACTTACACACCTGTAAACATCACACCACACACCTGTATACATCACACCACACACCTGTATACATCACACCACACACCTGTATACATCACACCACACACCTGTATACATCACACCACACACCTGTATACATCACACCACACACCTGTATACATCACAGCCACTTACACACCCGTATACATCACAGCCACTTATACACCTGTAAACATCACACCACACACCTGTATACATCACACCACACACCTGTATACATCACACCACACACCTGTATACATCACACCACACACCTGTATACATCACACCACACACCTGTCTTAAACACCTGTATACATCACAACCACACCTGTGAGCAACATCTGCCAACACTTGTTGACAGCTTGTGTGTCTTTTTCTCTGGCAGGAAAGAGAGAGACAGAGACAGAGAGAGAGAGAGAGAGAGAGAGAGAGAGAGAGAGACGGACGGACGGACAGACAGACAGACAGACAGACAGACAGACAGACAGACAGACATAGGGTCTCCAAGAGAGTGTGGGGAATAGACAGACAAGAGGGGGAAGAGGGTGTTACAGCAGAAAGTGCGCCACAAAGCGTGAGACATACCCTGGCAGTGTGCGCAGAGCTGCGACCCTTGCTAAATAGAGATACAGACTAATTTGACAGACAAACAGACAGACAGACAGACAGACAGACAGACAGACAGACAGACAAGGAGTGTTAGAGCAGACAGAAAGACGTACCCTGACAGTGGGGGCTAGACATAGACATAGAACACTTTATAATATCAACGAGGAGAAACTCTGGTGTGGTGTATACAGCATTACAATAAACATACAGCATTACAATAAACATACAGCATTACAATAAACATACAGCATTACAATAAACATACAGCATTACAATAAACATACAGCATTACAATAAACATACAGCATTACAATAAACATACAGCATTACAATAAACATACAGCATTACAATAAACATACAGCATTACAATCAACATACAGCATTACAATAAACATACAGCATTACAATAAACATACAGCATTACAATAAACATACAGCATTACAATAAACATACAGCATTACAATCAACATACAGCATTACAATAAACATACAGCATTACAATAAACATACAGCATTACAATAAACATACAGCATTACAATAAACATACAGCATTACAATAAACATACAGCATTACAATAAACATACAGCATTACAATAAACATACAGCAGTACAATAAACATACAGCATTACAATAAACATACAGCATTACAATAAACATACAGCATTACAATAAACATACAGCATTACAATAAACATACAGCATTACAATAAACATACAGCATTACAATAAACATACAGCATTACAATAAACATACAGCATTACAATAAACATACAGCATTACAATAAACATACAGCATTACAATAAACATACAGCATTACAATAAACATACAGCATTACAATAAACATACAGCATTACAATAAACATACAGCATTACAATAAACATACAGCATTACAATAAACATACAGCATTACAATAAACATACAGCATTACAATCAACAACATAAAACTTTTATTCTTTAGAAAGAATGTGTTGTGTTTTGATAAATGGATTGAAGCCGGTGTGAATTGTGTACGTGATGTATGGATAGACGAAAATATTGTGTCATTTCAACATATTTGTGCCATTGTCGGATATAGCGCCACAAGGCTGTTTTGAGTACAACGCTTTGCACACGGCCCTCTGCGCGCGAGCACTGCGGGACAACACAGACGCGGGTGACGAGCATCCTGCGACCTGTTTTCAGGGCATGCTAAATAACCCTTCCCCGAAGAAATTTCGTGCGATATTAACGCAATCCAAAGCCAGTGAACCCTGCGCTGTAAAATTTTGGTCCCACAAATATAACATTTGCATTGACGAAAAGTATTGGGTCCTGGCAAGTGCATGTACAAGCGAAGAAAGATTAAAGTTACTCCAATGGAAAATTTTACATAATATTTATCCCACAAATATTTTATTGCATAAAATGAAGTTAAAAGAAAATAGTTTATGTAGTCTTTGTAATGAAATTGATTATATTGAACACTTCTTTTGGAAATGTAGTAAAATGAAATTGTTTTGGGAAAATGTTAGAAGATGTATATTTGTTAATACGGGAGAAAATATTATATTAACAGAAAAAGATGTATTGTTTGGATACTCTCCAGAAGTGCAAACCCCCATAAACAAAATTATTAATCATATTTTGCTCATTTCAAAAATGTGTATCAGTAAGTATAGATATGGTAGACCTATTGATTTGAATGTGATGTTAGGATATGAATTAGCATTGAGATATTTCAGTATTGTGTAAATGTTGAAGGATGAATGAGGATACGTTGTAGACGGATGCTTGAATATTTTTTGATTAAAAGCCCCACAATGATGTGCTTGGCAAATATAAAAAAAACAAAAAAAAAAACAAAACAAAAAAAACATAAAACGTAAGAACATAAATAAAATATCGAGGCGCAAATAGTCCACTCATAATAGTCAAGGTTAGGACGACAATATCAAAACAGCTGAGCTGCCAGCCTTGCAAAAGAGAGATACAGACTAATTTGACAGACAGACAGACAGACAGACAGACAGACAGACAGTGTTGGAGCAGACAGAAAGACGTACCCTGGCAATGGGCACATTGCTGCGAGCCTAAATGCTAAAGAGAGATACAGACTAATTAAAGACAGACAGCGAGTGTAAGTACAGAAAGACGTACCCTGGCAATGGGCACAAAGCTGCGAGCCTAAATGCTAAAGAGAGATACAGACTAATTAAAGACAGACAGCGAGTGTAAGTACAGAAAGACGTACCCTAGCAGTGGGTGCTGAGCTGCGAGCCTTGCTGAGCAGTCTGCGAGCGCGCTCAAACTCGTTGTTCTCGCTCTCCAGCTTGACGGCGGCCAGCCAGATCTCTTCGCTGTTGGGGTTGGCCTGGAACGCTAAGGCCAGGATGCTACGTGCTGCAGGCACATCGCCCTGTGGGACATAATACATACATCATCATCATTGTCATCATCATCATTGTCATCATCATCACTATCACTATCATTATCATCATCATCATCATCATTGTCATCATCATCATTGTCATCATCATTATCACTATCATCACTATCATCATCATCATCATCATCATCATCATCATCATCAGACAGGTAAAACCAATGTTTCAGCCACTTCAGATAGGTTAAATCCATGTTTAAGTCACTTCAGACAAATAAAACCCATGTTTCAGCCACTTCAGACAGATAAAACCCATGTTTCAACCACTTCAGAGAGGTAAAACCCATTATTCATATACTCAAGACGGGTAAATCCCACAGTCCAGCCACTTGAGACACGTAAAACCCATGGTTCAGCCCCTTCAGACAGGTAAAACCCATATTTCCGCCACTTCAGACAAGTAAAATCCCATGTTTCAGCCCCTCCAGAAAAGTAAAACCCATGATTCAGCCACTTCGGACAGGTAAAACACAATATGTTTCAGACAGGTAAAAACACATGTTTTAGCCACTTCAGACAGGTAAAACCCATGTTTCAAAAAAGGTAAAACCCATGTTTCATCCACTTCAATAGAGTAAAACCCACGTTTCAGCCACTTCAGTCAGGTAAAACCCATGTTTCATACAGGTAAAATCCACGTTTCAGCCCCTTCAGACAGGCAAAACCCATGTTTTGGTCCTTCAGACAGGTAAAACCCATGTTTCAGCCAATTAAGGCCAATGACAGCATCATTCACTTGAAAAACGCGCGACCTAGATGACCAGGGCTGGCGCTCAAACATAGATCAAACTACTTCTTTGTGGCCTCAAGCGGGCTAACTGCAGGCTGTGGTGTATGTTACTTGTGATGGGCACCGAGTGTCGCCACCTGTATGCCACACACCTTGCCTCCCGCCCTCTTACCGCACCTGTCATACCACTCGCACGGCCAGGCAATCCTCTCTGCTGTAACGTGCAGGCTTTTCACTTTATGTGTCATGTGTCTGTGTACACACAATGTTGTCCTAAAATGTGACAGACAATTGAGGATGAGGACTCTCATGCTGCGGGAATGAAGAGTAATTTCCTGTGGTAAACTCCAGCAGAACAAAACAGAAATAAGTATGCCCTGCTCGCCCAGAGAGAGTGGGGTCAAGATTGGAACAACCATGAGTGGTAGTGTCCTAGTTAGGATCAGCCCCAGATAACAGTCCTTCCCAGGGGAGCAACTCTGCAAGGACTACCTAGTCTGGGCAACATTTTGTACAGGACTGCAGAGTTGCTCCCCTTAACAACACTGTAAGTACTAGCCAGTCTGTGTACCAGTTCACACTTGTGCAATATGTAACACTAACAGGAATTAACACTGCCACTCATACCAGCTACAGGCTAGTCTGCCTGTCTTCCCTGCAGCATCATTAATGTTGAACTGCAGGAGAACAGACGAGTCATTGGTAACACACACTAAATACAAATATCACAACTGAATATAACACGACTGTCATTGGTAACACACACTAAATACAAATATCACAACTGAATATAACACGACTGTCATTGGTAACACACACTAAATACAAATATCACAACTGAATACAACACGACTGTCATTGGTAACACACACTAAATACAAATATCACAACTGAATACAACACGACTGTCATTGGTAACACACACTAAATACAAATATCACAACTGAATATAACACGACTGTCATTGGTAACACACACTAAATACAAATATCACAACTGAATATAACACGACTGTCATTGGTAACACACACTAAATACAAATATCACAACTGAATACAACACGACTGTCATTGGTAACACACACTAAATACAAATATCACAACTGAATATAACACGACTGTCATTGGTAACACACACTAAATACAAATATCACAACTGAATACAACACGACTGTCATTGGTAACACACACTAAATACAAATATCACAACTGAATACAACACGACTGTCATTGGTAACACACACTAAATACAAATATCACAACTGAATATAACACGACTGTCATTGGTAACACACACTAAATACAAATATCACAACTGAATATAACACGACTGTCATTGGTAACACACACTAAATACAAATATCACAACTGAATACAACACGACTGTCATTGGTAACACACACTAAATACAAATATCACAACTGAATACAACACGACTGTCATTGGTAACACACACTAAATACAAATATCACAACTGAATATAACACGACTGTCATTGGTAACACACACTAAATACAAATATCACAACTGAATACAACACGACTGTCATTGGTAACACACACTAAATACAAATATCACAACTGAATATAACACGACTGTCATTGGTAACACACACTAAATACAAATATCACAACTGAATATAACACGACTGTCATTCTTATCCCAAGACCACTTTCCCCAGGGCCACTTTCCCCAGGGCCACTTTCCCCAGGGCCACTCATTTCCAGTCACACTTTCCCCAGGGCCACTCATTTCCAGTCAACCAGTGTCTTATCTTTTCTTGTCTCAGTTCTCCTGTGTGAGTTAGTGAGTGAGTGAGTGAGTGAGTGAGTGAGTGAGTGAGTGTGTGTGTATGTGTGTGTGTGTGTGTGTGTGTGTGTGGGTGGGTGTGTGGGTGTGTGTGTGGGTGGGTGTGTATGTGTGTGTGTGTATGTGTGTGTGTGTGTGTGTGTGTGTGTGCATGCATATCTGCCTCTGTGTGTGTGTGTGTGTGTGTGTGTGTGGGTGGGTGTGTGGGTGTGTGTGTGTGTGTGTGCGTGTGTGGGTGTGTGTGTGTGCATGCATATCTGTCTCTGTGTGTGTGTCTGTGCATGTATATCTGCCTCTGTGTGTGTGTGTGTGTGTGTGTGTGTGTGTGTGTGTGTGTGTGTGTGTGCGTGCGTGCGTGCGTGCGTGCGTGTGCATGCATTTGTCTGTCTGTGTGCATCCATATCTGTGTGTGTGTGTGTGTGTGTGTGTGTTTTCATGTGTGTGTGTGATAAAGATTGATTACGGTTAGCGCTCGACCTAGATGAACCAGGGCAGGCGCACAAAAATGTGATATTACGACGCCGTGGTGAGGCAAATATAGTGTGGGGACTGGAGCGTAAAGTGGTCGTTATGCCTTGACACACGCACACACACCATGTTAGTGTCGTGTCAACCCTGTGACGCACCCCTTACCACACCATGCACACCCCTCTCACAGCATCTCACCACAGAGACACCGGTAACCACGGCAACCGTCACGTCCTGCTCACGCTCTACAACATTGTCCTCAATTCCACCACCTCCGGGCAGCGCAAAGCTCCCACACAAAACTAGCAAAACACGACAAAAATCATCCATGTCAGAGTTTCCAGAATGTGCTACCAACCCTTGCCAGTGTATGAGGCCTAAATGGCATTCCCTTCGGGGACTGACAAAGGAGGGTGTTCCGTTTCACACTGGCTGAATAGACCCTGTACCCCACCTAGTCTGGTGGATTACAAGACAGTCTCTTTGCCCCGTGCAGAAAAATGTACTGGGCATTCCCAATATGACTACCGTACACCAAGTACAGACACTGTCTCACAACTCAAGGCAGTTACAGGATGTTAGACAAGTGCCCAGGGAATTCCCAATATGACTACATGATGTATTGTAGTACAAAGAGTGACCGGCATGGTTGGCCTAGTGGTAAGGCGTCCGCCCCGTGATCGGGAGGTCGTGGGTTCGAACCCCGGCTGGGTCATACCTAAATTTGCAATCTAGTGGCTGCTCCGCCTGGCGTTTGGCATTATGGGGTTAGTGCTAGGACTGGTTGGTCCGGTGTCAGAATAATGTGACTGGGTGAGACATGAAGCCTGTGCTGCGACTTCTGTCTTGTGTGTGGCGCAGGTTAAATGACAAAGCAGCACCGCCCTAATATGGCCCTTCGTGGTCGGCTGGGCGTTAAGCAAACAAACAAACAAAAGTACAAAGAGTATAGTTATTAATTAGTGTTGAAATAGTGTATTGTAGTACAAAGTGTATAGTTATTAATTAGTGTTGAAATAGAGTATTGTAATACAAAGTGTATAGTTATTAATTAGTGTTGAAATAGTGTATTGTAGTACAAAGTGTATAGTTATTAAGTGTTGAAATAGAGTATTGTAATTATTAATTAGTGTTGAAATAGTGTATTGTAATACAAAGTGTATAGTTATTAATTAGTGTTGAAATAGTGTATTGTAGTACAAAGTGTATAGTTATTAAGTGTTGAAATAGAGTATTGTAATTATTAATTAGTGTTGAAATAGTGTATTGTAATACAAAGTGTATAGTTATTAATTAATGTTGAAATAGTGTATTGTAGTACAAAGTGTACAGTTATTACATGTTGAAATAGAGTATCGTAATTATTAATTAGTGTTGAAATAGTGTATTGTAGTACAAAGTGTATAGTTATTAATTAGTGTTGAAATAGTGTATTGTAGTACAAAGTGTATAGTTATTAAGTGTTGAAATAGAGTATTGTAATTATTAATTAGTGTTGAAATAGTGTATTGTAGTACAAAGTGTATAGTTATTAAGTGTTGAAATAGTGTATTGTAGTACAAAGAGTATAGTTATTAATTAGTGTTGAAATAGTGTATTGTAATACAAAGTGTATAGTTATTAATTAGTGTTGAAATAGTGTATTGTAGTACAAAGTGTATAGTTATTAAGTGTTGAAATAGTGTATTGTAGAACAAAGTGTATAGTTATTAATTAGTGTTGAAATAGAGTATTGTAGTACAAAGTGTATAGTTATTAATTAGTGTTGAAATAGTGTATTGTAGTACAAAGTGTATAGTTATTAAGTGTTGAAATAGTGTATTGTAGTACAAAGTGTATAGTTATTAATTAGTGTTGAAATAGTGTATTGTAGTACAAAGTGTATAGTTATTAATTAGTGTTGAAATAGAGTATTGTAGTACAAAGTGTATAGTTATCAGTTAGGGTTGAAATAGTGTATTGTAGTACAAAGTGTATAGTTATTAATTAGTGTTGAAATAGAATATTGTAATACAAAGTGTATAGTTATTAAGTGTTGAAATAGAGTATTGTAATACAAAGTGTATAGTTATTAAGTGTTGAAATAGAGTATTGTAATTATTAATTAGTGTTGAAATAGTGTATTGTAGTACAAAGTGTATAGTTATTAAGTGTTGAAATAGTGTATTGTAGTACAAAGAGTATAGTTATTAATTAGTGTTGAAATAGTGTATTGTAATACAAAGTGTATAGTTATTAATTAGTGTTGAAATAGAGTATTGTAATAAAAAGTGTATAGTTATCAGTTAGGGTTGAAATAGTGTATTGTAGTACAAAGTGTATAGTTATTAATTAGTGTTGAAATAGTGTATTGTAGTACAAAGTGTATAGTTATTAAGTGTTGAAATAGTGTATTGTAGTACAAAGTGTATAGTTATTAAGTGTTGAAATAGTGTATTGTAGTACAAAGTATATAGTTATTAAGTGTTGAAATAGGGTATTGTTATTAATTGAATGTTGGAATAGTGTAATTAGTGTACTAATTGTTAAATGCAGTTAGTACTGTACAGCGGGGAGAGGACCGACATAGTCCATGGTTCTCACTTCATAAGCTTTCAATATCATAATAATATATATTGCCTTACGTGTGATGCCAGCATAAATTTTAAATTAATATTTCTTGCAAATTGATTAACGCGCTACCTAGATAAAATCACAGTTACTTGTTAAAAGTGGAAATCAAGTCCAACGTTTCCTTCAGAATTTGATTAATGCACAACCTAGACTTCCAGGGTAGGTTCATAAAATTGCAATACTCAAGTGTGGCAGTCATGTTTCTTCCAGATTATTTATGATTATAAAGGATAAACGAGAGTTATATGTGCAAGGATGTAAGTGAGGGTGCGGGTATGGTTATATGTGCAAGGATGTTTGTTGCATTCAGACAATAAAGTTTTATTGAATTGAATTGAACTGAATTGATTAATTAACGCACAACCTAGATATACCAGGGCGGGCGCACAAAATTGTACTACAGTACTCAAGTGTGGCAGTCTTTCCTGCCCTCACTACGACGGGTCAACGTGTCTGGCTGTTCAGTTGTCTGACACATTGTCCCCATCACACACATCTAACTCCACTCTCACCCACAGCCCGCGCACAGTACCGTCAATACTACACACAGCGCTCACACGCCCACTCTCACGCAATTATCAGTCATTTCACTCAAGCAGCTTCTTTGACTGCATGAGTTAAACATTATCACAAAACTAGAAGTACACTAGGAAGGACCTGGACGTTAATTAGCCACATTAATTGCAAACTCTTAACTCAGACTGGAGAAGACAAAGCAAAACACTGAGCTTTCTAAATATGGCATCGGGAGATTACAATCTGGGACACCAGTGATGTTTTATAGTTCAGTGCAATATATGTCTGATAACAACGCTGCAAAGGGGAACAACTGTGTTAGGTTTATATTTACATATACTGATAGCAAGACTATAAAGGGGAACAACTGTGTGAACACTTGTAACAGCTGTTTTGAGATAAGACCGGTGTGACACAGATCTTGTGTCATCATTATAAAAAGCTGTGTCTGCCGTCAAATAGTGCTAATATCAACTGTCGTTAACTTACAAGCTTAACTTTGAGATAGGCAGTGCTGCATACTTTACATTAAACTACTTAACGTTGAGATAGGCAGTGCTGCATACTTTACATTAAACTACTTAACGTTGAGAGAGGCAGGCGCTGCATACTTTACATTAAACTACTTAACGTTGAGAGAGGCAGTGCTGCATACTTTACATTAAACTACTTAACGTTGAGAGAGGCAGGCGCTGCATACTTTACATTAAACTACTTAACGTTGAGAGAGGCAGGCGCTGCATACTTTACATTAAACGTTGAGAGAGGCAGTGCTGCATACTTTACATTAAACTACTTAACGTTGAGAGAGGCAGTGCTGCATACTTTACATTAAACTACTTACCTTTGAGAGAGGCAGTGCTGCATACTTTACATTAAACTACTTAATGTTGAAAGAGGCAGTGCTGCATACTTTACATTAAACTACTTAACGTTGAGAGAGGCAGGCGCTGCATACTTTACATTAAACTACTTAACGTTGAGAGAGGCAGTGCTGCATACTTTACATTAAACTACTTAACGTTGAGAGAGGCAGTGCTGCATACTTTACATTAAACTACTTAACGTTGAGAGAGGCAGTGCTGCATACTTTACATTAAACTACTTAA
Organism: Littorina saxatilis; assembly: GCF_037325665.1. Classification (NCBI taxonomy): domain Eukaryota; kingdom Metazoa; phylum Mollusca; class Gastropoda; order Littorinimorpha; family Littorinidae; genus Littorina; species Littorina saxatilis. The sequence goes on along the minus strand of NC_090255.1, from coordinate 45,304,928 downwards.
CGTTGAGAGAGGCAGTGCTGCATACTTTACATTAAACTACAGCAAGACATGCGCACAGCTTGAAAGACAGACAGACAGACACAGTCAGACAGACAGACAGACAGACAGACACAGTCAGACAGACAGACAGACAGACAGACAGACAGACAGACAGAGTCAGAGAGACAGACAGACAGACAGACAGACAGACAGACAGTCAGACAGACAGTCAGACAGACAGACAGTCAGACAGACAGACAGACAGAAAGCCAGACAGCCAGACATACATACATACATACATACATACATACATACATACATACACACATAGACAGACAGACAGACAGACAGACAGACAGACAGACAGACAGACAGAAATAAAGACAGAAAGACAGAAAGACACAAAAACAGACACAAAAATAAACGAAAAGAAGGAGTCCCTCTCACAAAAATCCCTGCGTGTGCACGTGCGTGTGTGCATGCTTGTTTTTATGTAATTGATTTCATCCTGTACACTATTGCAATTAGTATTGATAGAGAAACTGAGCTCAGATAGTCTTGGAGTTGCATGCACTAACACAAAGCACAGGACACAGAGCACAGGACACAGAGCACAGGACACAGAGCACAGGACACAGAGCACAGGACACAGAGCACAGGACACACAGCACAGGACACACAGCACAGGACACAGAGCACAGGACACAGAGCACAGGACACAGAGCACAGGACACAAAGCACAGGACACAGAGCACAGGACACAGAGCACAGGACACAGAGCACAGGACACAGCACAGGACACAGAGCACAGGACACAAAGCACAGGACACAGAGCACAGGACACAAAGCACAGGACACAGGACACAGAGCACAGGACACAGAGCACAGGACACAAAGCACAGGACACAGAGCACAGGACACAAAGCACAGGACACAGAGCACAGGACACAGAGCACAGGACACAGAGCACAGGACACAGCACAGGACACAGAGCATGGGTTTCAGCACAACATCTGGCCAACCCTTGACCACAACAGGAAGTAAATCACAGCTAGCCTAATTAGTCTGCTGGCAATCTGTCATTTAGGTTGAAAATTCAGTGTTTCTACATGTAACATGAACATGTACAGGGGACTTACTTACTGCCTTTCACGCCTGGTGGCGTGTAGGGCAGCATGTACAGGGGAACCCCCCTTTTCAGACCTTGTGTTTTGAGATGTTCTGTTGATAACCTGTGTAAATTGACCCCCCTTTTAAGACCTTGTGTTTTCAGATGTTATGTTGATAACCTGTGTAAATTGACCCCCCTTTTAAGACCTTGTGTTTTCAGATGTTATGTTGATAACCTGTGTAAATTGACCCCCCTTTTAAGACCTTGTGTTTTCAGATGTTATGTTGATAACCTGTATAAATTGACCCCCCTTTAAGACCTTGTGTTTTCAGATGTTCTGTTGATAACCTGTGTACATTGACCCCCCTTTTCAGACCTTGTGTTTTCAGATGTTATGTTGATAACCTGTATAAACTGACCTCCCTTTTCAGACATTGTGTTTTCAGATGTTATGTTGATAACCTGTGTAAATTGACCTCCCTTTTCAGACCTTGTGTTTTCAGATGTTATGTTCATAACCTGTGTACATTGACCTCCCTTTTAAGACCTTGTGTTTTCAGATGTTATGTTCATAACCTGTGTAAATTGACCTCCCTTTTAAGACCTTGTGTTTTCAGATGTTATGTTCATAACCTGTGTAAATTGACCCCCCTTTTAAGACCTTGTGTTTTCAGATGTTATGTTGATAACCTGTGTACATTGACCTCCCTTTTCAGACCTTGTGTTTTCAGATGTTATGTTGATAACCTGTGTACATTGACCCCCTTTTTCAGACCTTGTGTTTTCAGATGTTATGTTGATAACCTGTGTACATTGACCTCCCTTTTCAGACCTTGTGTTTTCAGATGTTATGTTGATAACCTGTATAAACTGACCTCCATTTAAGACCTTGTGTTTTCAGATGTTATGTTGATAACCTGTGTAAACTGACCTCCCTTTAAGACCTTGTGTTTTCAGATGTTATGTTGATAACCTGTGTAAACTGACCCCCCTTTTAAGACCTTGTGTTTTCAGATGTTATGTTGATAACCTGTATAAACTGACCTCCCTTTTCAGACCTTGTGTTTTCAGATGTTATGTTGATAACCTGTATAAACTGACCTCCATTTTCAGACCTTGTGTTTTCAGATGTTATGTTGATAACCTGTGTAAACTGACCTCCATTTTTAGACCTTGTGTTTTCAGATGTTATGTTGATAACCTGTGTAAACTGACCCCCCTTTTCAGACCTTGTGTTTTCAGATGTTATGTTGATAACCTGTATAAACTGACCTCCCTTTTAAGACCTTGTGTTTTCAGATGTTATGTTGATAACCTGTGTAAACTGACCTCCATTTTCAGACCTTGTGTTTTCAGATGTTATGTTGATAACCTGTGTAAACTGACCTCCATTTTCAGACCTTGTGTTTTCAGATGTTATGTTGATAACCTGTGTAAACTGACCTCCATTTTCAGACCTTGTGTTTTCAGATGTTATGTTCATAACCTGTATAAATTGACCCCCCTTTTCAGACCTTGTGTTTTCAGATGTTATGTTGATAACCTGTGTAAACTGACCTCCATTTTCAGACCTTGTGTTTTCAGATGTTATGTTGATAACCTGTGTAAACTGACCTCCATTTTCAGACCTTGTGTTTTCAGATGTTATGTTGATAACCTGTGTAAACTGACCTCCATTTTCAGACCTTGTGTTTTCAGATGTTATGTTCATAACCTGTGTAAATTGACCTCCCTTTTAAGACCTTGTGTTTTCAGATGTTATGTTCATAACCTGTGTAAATTGACCCCCCTTTTCAGACCTTGTGTTTTCAGATGTTATGTTGATAACCTGTGTAAACTGACCTCCATTTTCAGACCTTGTGTTTTCAGATGTTATGTTGATAACCTGTGTAAACTGACCTCCATTTTCAGACCTTGTGTTTTCAGATGTTATGTTCATAACCTGTATAAATTGACCCCCCTTTTCAGACCTTGTGTTTTCAGATGTTATGTTGATAACATGTGAACATTGACCCCCCTTTTAAGACTCCCTCTTTTTCAAGACCTGATTTTATCTTTAAGGTCTTACAAGGGGGGTTCTACTGTACGCATTACCCAGCAGGCCAAGCAACAGGAACACAAGTATGGGTCTCACTCAGACACAGCTAATCTACTGTACGTATTACCCAGCAGGCCAAGCAACAGGAACACAAGTATGGGTCTCACTCAGACACAGCTAATCTACTGTTTTACCCAGCAGGCCAAGCAACAGGAACACAAATATGGGTCTCACTCAGACACAGCTAATCTACTGTATTACCCAGCAGGCCAAGCAACAGGAACACAAGTATGGGTCTCACTCAGACACAGCTAATCTATTCCCTGTTTTTATTCCCTTCCTTCATTTCAGTGTGTAATAACACATGACCTAGATGACCAGTGTGTAATAACACATGACCTAGATGACCAGTGTGTATTAACACATGACCTAGATGACCAGTGTGTAATAATAATGCGTGACCTAGATGACATGACCTAGATGACCAGTGTGTAATAACACATGACCTAGATGACCAGTGTGTAATAACACATGACCTAGATGACCCGTGTGTAATAATAACACGTGGCCTAGATGACCAGTGTGTAATAACACATGACCTAGATAACCAGTGTGTAATAACACATGACCTAGATGACCAGTGTGTAATAATAATGCGTGACCTAGATGACATGACCTAGATTACCAGTGTGTAATAACACATGACCTAGATGACCAGTGTGTAATAACACATGACCTACATGACCAGTGTGTAATAACACATGACCTAGATGACCCGTGTGTAATAATAACACGTGGCCTAGATGACCAGTGTGTAACACATGACCTAGATAACCAGTGTGTAATAACACATGACCTAGATGACCAGTTTGTAATAACACATGACCTAGATGACCAGTGTGAAATAGCACATGACCTAGATGACCAGTGTGTAATAACACATGACCTAGATGACCCGTGTGTAATAATAACACGTGGCCTAGATGACCAGTGTGTAATAACACATGACCTAGATGACCAGTGTGTAATAATAACGCGTGACCTAGATGACCAGTGTGTAATAACACATGACCTAGATGACCAGTGTGTAATAGCACATGACCTAGATGACCAGTGTGTAATAGCACATGACCCAGATGACCAGTGTGTAATAACACATGACCTAGATGACCAGTGTGTAATAGCACATGACCTAGATGACCAGTGTGTAATAACACATGACCTAGATGACCAGTGTGTAATAACACATGACCTAGATGACCAGTGTGTAATAGCACATGACCTAGATGAGCAGTGTGTAATAGCACATGACCTAGATGACCAGTGTGTAATAAAACATGACCAGTGTGTAATTACACATGACCTAGATGACCAGTGTGTAATAAAACATGACCTAGATGACCCGTGTGTTATAATAACACGTGGCCTAGATGACCAGTGTGTAATAACACATGACTTAGATGACCAGTGTGTAATAATAACGCGTGACCTAGATGACCAGTGTGTAATAACACATGACCTAGATTTATTTTACTTTACTTTATTTGGTGTTTAACGTCGTTTTCAACCACGAAGGTTATATCGCGACGAGGGAAAGGGGGGAGATGGGATAGGGGAAAGGGGGGAGATGGGATAGAGCCACTTGTTAAGTGTTTCTTGTTCACAAAAGCACTAATCAAAAAATTGCTCCAGGGGCTTGCAACGTAGTACAATATATGACCTTACTGGGAGAATGCAAGTTTCCAGTACAAAGGACTAAACATTTCTTACATACTGCTTGACTAAAATCTTTACAAACATTGACTATATTCTATACAAGAACCACTTAACAAGGGTAAAAGAGAAACAGAATCCGTTAGTCGCCTCTTACGACATGCGGGGTGCAGAGAAATAAGGATGTGGAAAAGAAGACTTTTGGTAAGTGAAATAAAGGTGATGGATCCAGTCAGGTAGAAATAAGACAACAAGAAAAGAATTGGAAAACTGCAGGGAATAGTAGGGAGAGTTTTCTTGGAAGGAAATATAGGTGAAAGGACTGGTAAGGCAGAAATAAGACAGAAGAGAAGTAAAGGGGTGGGGTAGCTCTGTTTAAACGCTCCCGCCGCGTGAAGGCGACCCCATGGGAGCACATGACCTAGATGACCAGTGTGTAATAGCACATGACCTAGATGACCAGTGTGTAATAGCACATGACCCAGATGACCAGTGTGTAATAGCACATGACCCAGATGACCAGTGTGTAATAGCACATGACCTAGATGACCAGTGTGTAATAGCACCTGACCCAGATGACCAGTGTGTAATAGCACATGACCTAGATGACCAGTGTGTAATAGCACATGACCTAGATGACCAGTGTGTAATAGCACATGACCTAGATGACCAGTGTGTAATAATAACGCGCAACCTAGATGACCAGGGCGGGCGCACAAAAAGAGCAGATTTATACACCACCACATCACAGTTGATCTGTGTGAAGCATAGACAGTGACACACAGCGTTGTTGACACAAGGCGGTAGTTGTACCCGTCACACACACCCACACTCTGGTCAGTGCGCTGTGTTTACATGACAACACTCTCACACAACTCCCACCACCAACATCCCGGCCCCCAGACTGACTCCCCGTGCTGGACACACCTTGCACAACATTATCCTGAATTGAGGGAGGCGGTCATGGTTGGCTTAATGCACTGACAGTCACTGACTTGATACACACAGTCAGTGAAGCGAAACACTTTTTTTATAGTGCGGCTCTGCCATTTTAAGTCTCCGTTTCCGCTGTCATTGTCAAGGCTGAGGGGCGAATATTGTGTGAGTGGGAAATACGATGTGCCCTGACTTGTTATTGTGTAGGGCTGAGGGCTAAACACTGTGTGAGTGTGAACACTGTCAAGTTGTGTCCCTTTCCATGCCTTCTCATCTGGCTTTCCCTTAGACATTGGCCACTAGCCCTACTGCTCAAAAACAAAAACTCTAGTCTAAGATTTCAAGTTATCTGGCTTTCCCTTAGACATTGGCGACTAGCCCTACTGCTCAAAAACAAAAACTCTAGTCTAAGATTTCAAGTTATCTGGCTTTATCAACTTGCTTATTGCATGGTGCTAGTTTACTATGCTCACAAGTTGCAATTCTTGCATGAACGATCCTTGTGAGATCAACCTAGTTTTGTTCCATGATGGGACAACTGGTCAATGACTTTTTTGTTATCTTGTAGAGGCAAAGAACAGCCTCTCCTTGGTACCAAAATGTATGTTAATAACTTATAAAATAATACACATTTTGCCTCCATCAACCATACAAACCATAATGTATGTTAATAACTTATAAAATAATACACACTTTGCCTCCATCAACCATACAAACCATAATGTATGTTAATAACATAAAATAATACACACTTTGCCTCCATCAACCATACAAACTATAACAAAATGTATGTTAATAACTTATAAAATAATACACACTTTGCCTCCATCAACCATACAAACTATAACAAAATGTATGTTAATAACTTATAAAATAATACACACTTTGCCTCCATCAACCATACAAACCATAATGTATGTTAATAACTTATAAAATAATACACACTTTGCCTCCATCAACCATACAAACCATAATGTATGTTAATAACTTATAAAATAATACACACTTTGCCTCCATCAACCATACAAACCATAACAAAATGTATGTTAATAACTTATAAAATAATACACACTTTGCCTCCATCAACCATACAAACTATAACAAAATGTATGTTAATAACTTATAAAATAATACACACTTTGCCTCCATCAACCATACAAACTATAACAAAATGTATGTTAATAACTTATAAAATAATACATCATTTGCCTCCATCAACCATACAAACTATAACAAAATATTAAAAAATTAAGTTTTACTTTCCGGTTTTAAAAGTTTTCAAAAACCGAGACCCGAAAAGGTGTTAGCCCTGCATGTGTTAGCAACAATCGTCAAATGTTTGAAGGCAATGGGTAGTTACTGAAATGTACCGTTGGTTTTTTTTAACTCAATACCCGCTAAAAACGGCTTCAAAAGCCGTCTTCAATGGCTTCTGAGAGGAATGACACTTACACCGTTCTGCCATAATGTCATTGTTAGATAATATAGGTGAACAACACTGATTGTTTGGATACAAATTTGATTGTTCTTTCTAGTTCTAATGACATGCAAAACTTGTTCCATTTTAGCTGTTCTGATTTTCTGTCGGTTTTAGCGCGGTAACCTTGCTTTCATGTATTTGATTTTTGTTTGTTTGTTTGTTTGTTTGTTTGCTTAACACCCAGCCGACCACGAAGGGCCATATCAGGGCGGTGCTGCTTTGACATATAACGTGCGCCACACACAAGACAGAAGTCGCAGCACAGGCTTCATGTCTCACCCAGTCACATTATTCTGACACCGGACCAACCAGTCCTAGCACTAACCCCATAATGCCAGACGCCAGGCGGAGCAGCCACTAGATTACCAATTTTAAAGTCTTAGGTATGACCCGGCCGGGGTTTGAACCCACGACCTCCCGATCACGGGGCGGACGCCTTACCACTAGGCCAACCGTGCCGGTGAATTTGATTTTGGGGGGGTGTCTGTATTATATGTGTCACGATTTAGTGACATGGATCAAGAAAGTGTCACTCTGTGGGGTGCCTTCTCTTGGTCAATTGCGATAGAAAGCGCCTGTGCTTTCTGTCAACAGCTGGGTTTTAGCTGACCGAGCAAAGCGAACACGGGAATTTCGTGTCGCACGGATTTCACGTGGGTGATTTCTGCTGTCGGGGCAAAACTAGGATAGCTGAACTTGGAATGTGACAAGGTGAGTCACGTGATTTTGTCCAGGTTGTCTGTTTGAGACATATTTACTACACACTCGAAACTCAGCAGCGAGAGAGGAGGGTCGGTGTCAGAATTCTCCTACAAGTTTGATGGTTTTTCAACACGTTTAAATACTTTACTGGGTATCAACGTGCTATGCTACTTGCTAGTGAGGCTTGATAGGAACTCCATAGGACAGACCACCTTCTTTCTGGACACATGCTGGCTGACAGTCGGGGCGTCAAGGTTTCTTCGCTGTGCATTTTTCACCGCATAAGGGTTCAGCAAGAGAGGAGGATGACGGTATTTCTGTTGACGAACAGAAGTCATTCGAAAGGAAGCGGTTTCGCTTAAAAGAGAGCTACCTACATAAGGCTGTTGAGGTAATAAATCATTATTTAACGCTTTTGACGAGTCTGTGTTTGTGGAATGAAATACTCTCTGTTGTTCTTTCCAGGTTAGCGCATAATTTGCTCTTTGTGACGCTAAAATACTAATCTGTATATGGTTTTTGCAGATGTGGAGAGAAGGAAAATAGCTGATTTGTTGTTGTAAAAGTCCGTTTGTGCAGGCCCACGTGCTCGATGAAATATGTCAGGGTGACATGTTTAAAGGTGGCGTGTGAGGGATAGCATGACATGTTTAGTGCACCGATGCTTTTTGTTGCAGCCTTCTTCTGTTACTGCCAACGTATATTATTACGTGCTACGCTGGGATGCTGTAACCAGGTCGTCCGCGGCATCGTGTAACCTGCTAACCTGCTGTATTGGCTTTTTGCTGTCGCTGTCGCCGTCCTGCCCATCTACGTGTCTTCTACATCTTTCTGGTAGACTACGGGGAGGACCTTCAGCGACTGGGTGAGGCGCCTGATGTCTCCACTGTTCCCTGCTTCGTTGCCACGCTAACCGGCATTACATTTCAACGGAGCAGTTGTGGAGACAACAGACTAATTACGGGCCGCCCACTCAGTGGCAAAAAGCTAAGTTGCACCATGTCTTTTGCACCCTTACCACCAAGTCATCTGTTGTATTAATGATTATACTCGAGTGGTGACGACGTGGGGTGTGTGACACCTGCATATAACCAGCACTTTAAGGCAGACAGCTATATTTCTTAACTATACACGGGATCAGCGTGTTATTATTATTTCTGTACTTTAACTGGCATTTTTTGTCAGTGACCACTTGTTTTACGTTTAGAACGTAAAAAGAACATCTTTTGGAGTGAAGTCTCGAGGGAGGTGGCGTGATATTACATAAACAGGCGTCTGAAACTTATACAGTCGAACCCACTTAAAACGAACACGCTAGTTACGAATTTTGACCTATAACATATTAGTTTTAAGTTCCCAACTGAATACCTCTTTCTTCATGCTTAAAAAAAATGCTTGAAACGAATTCTTTGTAACGAATTTATGCTTATAACGAGCACTTTTTGGATTCCCAAGCATGCATAATGTCTGTAATTTACTCACGCTTATGACGAAATCTTTAAACTCGTCCCGAGATCGACATATCATGGGAATTTGAGAAGTTTGAATACATGTGTCAAAGTCTTCCCTTGCGTCGACTGCTTGAACCATTGCTCAACCGATCACTGAATAAAGTTAAACTGATTACACTGTACTCACAAAACAATTTCAAATTTAGAATCAAAGTGATTGATAGCTCAGACACTGAACATGAATGACTGACTGACGTTTATTTCCTTCGCGAATACCAAAAACGAAACATCAATGTTTTGAACGGAAGCCATTGCCAAAAAATATCGTTTGCGTTCGCCGGTTCGCGATAGTTTATCAGTCAGTCAGTGCTTTCGATTTGGATTTGAACATCATGTTGCAACCACAAAAAAAAACTAAATTGGCCAAGGTTTGCTACCCGTCGCCAAGGTAAGTGATTCCGGACAAATGATAGGAACACCGCGAATGTGGACAGTGTCAGTGTGTGTGTGTGTGACCAAAAACGTAACAACTGGATGAAACATCTGTGTGCTCACTCTCAAACTCAACAATCATCACTCAACATGAGACACACATGAACATGTAACTGAATATGTCACTTTATTGTCCAAACGTGAAGCAGCATGAAAGTTGCCAAAGAAACAAATTGAAACACCATAAAATGTACAAGACTTAAAAAAAAACAAGAGGCGAAGCCATCAAGGCTCACGTAAGAAATCGACAAACAGTAACACAAACTCAATCACTCCGTCACACATACATACACACACACACACACACACACACACACACACACACACACACACACACACACACACAGAAAGAGCATAGGTGAAACTGTGCAAGAAAGCGAGACACTAGATCTAAATCTGTCTGTCTGCATGTAGCCTACTTACAGGGACACGACTGCGAACTAGTCTCGGCCCGCTCAAAATAATAATGACCGAGACTTTCAGTACTTCCTTCGCGTGACGTCTAACCCTCTTACGTCATAATGTGACGTCAATGTAATGTGACGTCTTCAAATGTTAGAGTTTCTACCACAGACATACACACGCACGCACGCACATACGCACGCACGCACGCACGCACAGACAGACAAAGTTATGATCGCATAGGCTACACTTACGTGAGCCAAAAATCAATCAATTTTCTTAATACGAATTTTGGTTAAGACGAACTTTTTTCCCGATCCCCAGTGATTCGTCTTAAGCGAGTTCGACTGTACTTTTGTTGATTCTATCTATTTGTATGACTGCGAGAGTGGATCGTGGTGTGGTTAGTTGGTTAGAAGTAACTAACCGTTCATAATCACCTTATTGTGATATTCTTTCTTTATTTGGTGTTTAACGTCGTTTTCAACCACGAAGGTTATATCGCGACGAGGGAAAGGGGGGAGATGGGATAGGGGAAAGGGGGGGGGGGGGGGGGGGGGAGATGGGATAGAGCCACTTGTTAAGTGTTTCTTGTTCACAAAAGCACTAATCAAAAAATTGCTCCAGGGTCTTGCAACGTAGTACAATATATGACCTTACTGGGAGAATGCAAGTTTCCAGTACAAAGGACTAAACATTTCTTACATACTGCTTGACTAAAATCTTTACAAACATTGACTATATTCTATACAAGAACCACTCAACAAGGGTAAAAGGAGAAACAGAATCCGTTAGTCGCCTCATACGACATGCGGGGTGCAGAGAAATAAGGATGTGGAAAAGAAGACTTTTGGTAAGTGAAATAAAGGTGATGGATCCAGTCAGGTAGAAATAAGACAACAAGAAAAGAATTGGAAAACTGCAGGGAATAGTAGGGAGAGTTTTCTTGGAAGGAAATGTAGGTGAAAGGACTGGTAAGGCAGAAATAAGACAAAAGAAGAGAAGAAACAGAACCGTTAGTCGCCTCTTACGACATGCTGGGTAGCATCGAGTAAATTCTTTCTAGTCCCAACCAATATGGGACTCCCCCTAACCCGCGGGGGGTACCTTATTGTGATATTGAAACGTGACAATATATTCAGTTGTAAAATCAATGTTTGTTGAATATGGTAGAGGAATGAATCGATTTTTGAGTCATTTAACTTGATTTACAATCAACGGCCTCATCACAAAGATCTGCACTTAAACGCATCTGCCAAGTTCTGACTGAATGTTTTAACATAGACTGGGAATCAAGACGAGGGTGGTGATGTATGTGTGTGTGTAGATCAATTCAGAGGAAACTACTTGAATGATCTTCATGAAACTTCACATAAAAATTCTTCTAGATGTTATCCTCAGACCATTTTTTCCCTCATTTTTTTTAAATAAATGTCTTTGATGACTTAATGTTCAGCTATAAGTAATACATGTCTTTGATGACTTAATGTTCAGCTATAAGTAATACATGTCTTTGATGACATAATGTTCAGCTATAAGTAATACATGTCTTTGATGACATAATGTTCAGCTATAAGTAATACATGTCTTTGATGACTTAATGTTCAGCTATAAGTAATACATGTCTTTGATGACATAATGTTCAGCTATAAGTAATACATGTCTTTGATGACTTAATGTTCAGCTATAAGTAATACATGTCTTTGATGACTTAATGTTCAGCTATAAGTAATATACTGTTCAAAAAAAGAAACGCATAGTTGCTACTTGCCAAATTTGTTTTATTTTTCAAAAAAATCAACAGAAAATCCAATATTTAGATTATTTGTTTGAAATTTGGTATGGACACAGTTGAATGCACACACAGTTCATTTGCATCTTCAAATCAATCAGTCAATCAATACGATTGGGTGCCGAGGCTGTCAAGTCAGTAGGGGGTGTGACTGCCTTGAGCAGCAACAACTGCCCGGCACCTTCTGGGCATGGACTGGATCAGATGCCGGATATCTTGCTGTGGGATGGTGTCCTGACTCCTCCTGAAGTGCCTGCAATAGATCGCGGTGATTTGCCGGCGCTTCTTCTCGCCTGCGCACACGTCTGTCCAATTCATCCCAGAGGTGTTCTATCGGGTTCATGTCTGGCGACATGGATGGCCAGGGAAGCACCTGGACATGGTGGTCGGTGAGGAACTGGGTGGTGAGTCGTGCTGTGTGCGGGCGAGCGTTGTCCTGCTGGAATATGGCATCCTGGTCAGCCAGAAGAGGAAGGGCGTGTGGGCGCAGAATTTCCTCCACGTATCGCTGGGCAGTTATGCGCCCTTGGACGTGCACCAGGGTGCTCCTTCCAGCGGTATTGATCGCCCCCCACACCATGACGCCTCCACCACCATGAACGGGTGCCTCATCCACACAGTTGGGCGCGTAACATTCGTTTACTCTCCGGTAGACCCTCCTCTGACCATCATGTCGCTGGAGCAGGAAGTAGGACTCGTCGCTGAACCACACGTGTCTCCAGTGATTCCGGACGGTCCAGCGAAGGTGCTGGTTGCCCCACTGCACTCGGTTCTGGCGATGGCGGCGGGTGAGGACAGCTCCTCTGTGAGGTCTGCGAGCTCTCAAACCAGCTTCATGCAGGCGGTTCCGCACGGTCTGGTCCGATAATCGATGTGGCCCGGGGAGAGCCTGGACAGAAGATGAGGCCGACAGGAAACGATTCCAGAGGTGGCGGAGCCGTATGAAGCGGTCGTGAGCAGCAGTTGTCGCCCTTGGTCTTCCCGCTCGTGGCAAGTCAGCAACGGAGCCAGTGGCTTGAAACCTGACCCACAGTCTACTGATGGTGCTCTGGGACACGTGGAAGTGCCTGGCGATTGCACTTTGACTTTGGCCTGCTTGTAAACGACCCAATGCAATTTGGCGGTCTTCTCTGCTCAATCGGGCCATCTTTCGTCGCTGAATTGTCGTCTGATTTCTTTGTGGCGAACAATCGAAAATTTTTAATTAAATTTTGATTTAATATAATATACTTACCCAATTCTTATGAATGCATTGACTTTAGTCCCACATGCTAGATGTCGAAAAAACCACTCAAATTACCTGCCCTTAGTAGGGTGGTAACCAAGCTAAAAGCGACGCCATAGCCGTTGCTAATTGGCCTGACCTTGCTCGGTTACCCATAACCCCCTGCGCACCACGTGAGCGCCAGCATCCGTAATAATCATTCGAGACTATTAATCAAACAAACACCCCAAGGACAAAATCCAGCGGGGATGGATGGGAGGGTATTAACTATAAGAATTGGGTAAGTATATTATATTAAATCAAAATTTAATTAAAAATTTTCGATTTAATCACATATTCTTACTCCAATTCTTATGAATGCAGATTCCTCCTAAAGGTGGAGGGAACCTACTTATGTCCTTGTAAGAACCTGCCCTGCAGCAACTAAAACCAGCAATGAACTGGAGCCGTCTAGCCGCGTGCAGGAGATATCCCGAAGATAGAAACCGATGAACACATCATCTGATCTCCAGTAAGCCGTTTGCAAAGCTTCGCCTAAGCGACCAGAACGCAACACGGCAATAAAGGAAGCACAAAATCTGTACCCGAGCTGTTGGCAAACCTCGCATAGGCGAGAGGAACACCACCAGCCAGAGAAGAACACCAGACTCTGGACTCCCGAACGCCTGAAAAGGAATAGAGGGAGGACTGAACGCCCCCCCCCCCCCCCCCCCCCCTGTTCAAAACGCACCACTCATAGGACTGTCCTATGAATGTAGCAGAGCCCCTAGAGAGAGACAAATAAAAGATGTCTCTTTCGCTCCATTGTAAAGAAATAAGAACCTGAGCTAAAGCTCGTGGTTCCAAAAGACAGTAAAGTCAAAAAAGGGATTAAAAAAGTCTAACCAGACAGTTAGAAAATCCGAATCTCCCGGAGCGAGAATCCTCCCGAGAGGAGGGAATCAAACACCAGAGGATATTGACCAGGTTTCTGAAACCCCAAAACCTGGCCAAAAACCGTGAACAAACGGAACCAAAAGCCCTAAGGCTACATCCTCTGGCAAACCCCAAAAACGCATGCGCCTCACTGCCCTATAGGGCTGAGGCCCAGAGTAAGTAGAACAAAGTCCCACGCGCTAAACAAGGGGGAGCCTCTAAACCTCGTAAAACAAGGTCCTTTGATCATGCCCACAAGAGCGCCATGAGCAACAGAAGAGAGGCCTATTTGTTTCAAAACAGCTGAGATAGCCGAGACGCCGGAACCTCAAAGAAGAGGCCCAGCTGCCCAAAGCCAAAAACTGAAACAGAGGTGAAAAACCACCTGGCTTGAGAGAGGGGCGCTAAGGAGTTGCACCCCCGCTCTAAATACCCAATTGGCCAAGGAGGCCAAAAAGGAGCATACACAGATAAAGTGGAGGAAATATATGCTTCATGCCCAAAGACCAGAGTCAGAACCCATGATCTAAAACACAAACAGCACGCCTCCAGACCCGTAAGCAGATGGGCCAACCCCTGTGCAAGCCCTGAGAGGACCTGTTGAGCGAGTCGGCCAGATCGCAGAGCTGGCCGGGGAGATATTCCCCTGAGAAAATGATTTAGTGTGAAAACCCAATCAGAATCCCTTATACTCTGTCTGACAGGGAGTGAGAACTTGCTCACCCCAGCTAGTTCACATAAGAAGCAACAGAAGAATTGCCCGAATGCAACAGGACATGCCTGTAAATAGCCAAAAAGAAAGGCTAGTAGACTAAGAGCTACTGCTCCTAACCCCAGGCAAAAGAGAAGCCCAAGGAGTTACGTCTACATCACAGCCTCAAGACTGCAATTGCCAGTGCAGGCCCCATCCAGACGAAAACGCATCCATAAAGCGGTCTAAGTCCGGGGGGAAACAAAGCTAGGGAAAAAAACACCCTGAGCGATCCAAAAGGATTCCAGCCACCTTCCCGCGTGGAGGAACCCACTCTGGAGGAGGACCCTCATGTCCCAGACCTGTGAGGCCGAACCCCCCAAAAAACTTGAGGAAAGACTAGAGGGCCAGCATAGCTATCGATACCGTCAGACCGAAGATCGGGTCTAAAGACCCCGCAGAGGCCTGCTCTCGTGCCAGTCTGGCAGTGAAAAGAGCTTAAAGCCTCCCTATTCTCTCTTGTGTGAAGAACAAACCTTCCAAGAGACAAAGTCGAACAGCATGCCCAGGTAAAAACCTGGGATAAGGACAGCTCGGAATTTTGCCTGGTTACTGAGAGCACCAGGCAAAAAGCCTGGTTCAACACCAAAAGAAAGTGCAGCTGACAAGCTGATTGACCTTGAAAAAGCTCAACCAGCCCCCGAGATAGTCCAGAGACCAACACCCCCAGAAACCGAGCCCTTTCCTGTGTGCAGAAACGCAGAAGGAAAGCTCATGTGAGAGCACAGAGGAAAATCTCAGCCAAAGCTGAAAGCTCTAGCCCATGCCGACCCACCTCCCGCAGAGAGGGAGGAGACACTGAACCAAAACACCCCTTTGTAACCGGGAGCGCATAAACGCGCTGCCAGCGGTCCAAGAAGGAAGGGAAAGATTCCAGCTATTGAGTAGGTTTTAACAACCCCCGAAAAAGCCTGACCCTTGCTTCCTGCAACCAGCGTGAAATCAAACCCCTTGTAAAAGAAGGAGATCACACCAAGCAAAAACAGTGTGGGCCTAAAACGTCACCGAGAAACTCCTCCGCTCGGTGACGACCCTAGCCCAAGCTGCCAGCAGCCTGGCTAAAGCCTTATCCAAGGCATCCTCCCTAACCCAAAAGAGCGTTCAGGGAGGATAAGATTGCCTATAAGAAAGCACAGAAGAGAGTCTCAGCCAAAGCAGAAACCTCCAAACCATGCCATCCTAGCTCCTCCAGAGAGGAGAGGGAGGAGTAACATCATGAAAACCCCATGTTCCCTGTGGTCTGTAAGCGAAGCCAGGAAACTAGCCCCTGGCAATAAAAAAAAGTCCGGATCAGACCCTGAGCCTGAAAATTCCCTGCTATCTTCTTCCGCACTAAAAGTGAGGACGAAGCAGCCTGAAACCCCGAAGCCAGCAGTCCCCTGCGTATGAAGCAGCGGGAAAGGTGTAGGCTGAAGACCACTATCCTAAGGTGCGGATCAAGCCAAAAAGTGTGGCATGTGGTAGGCAATCACCGGAGACTCAGCAAATGAAACAATTGCGAGAAAGCCTGTGAAAACCCAAAGCCATCCCGGAAGAGGAAGGAAGAGAGACACCCCCAACCTATCCGGGACAAAGTAAACTGCAACAGCAGCCACTCTATGTATGGGAAGCCTACAACCAGTAGGCAACCCTATACACTCCCCCTCCTCAAACAAGGAGTCCGAAACCTAACCACCAGTTGTGTAAAACACAAAAGGAGGGGAGACAGGGGAGGTCGCGCACTAAATACTCCTGCCGATAACACCGCCAAGAGTGTGGATGAAAAGCGTGATCAGTCTCTGACTGCCAACCCAAAACCGCCCACCTGAACAAGAGGTGGGGGGAAGAGGGGTTGGTAACTGGCACAGATCTCTGCCGAGAAGGAGAGAGAGTGGAGAAACAAGACAAAGCCGGGCCCGGCGCGTCTTACCCCACCCGCTGTGCGAGAGAAGCATCCCAGTGCTAAGAACCAGACTACCTGGTTTGAACCACAACTCACCCCAAGTGGGGAGGGGGGTGGTCCAGCACAGCCGTAACCCCTAGAGGGGGTAAAGACTGAAACAGAGAAACGGCCGTAAACGGCCGATCCTCACTCGTCCACCTGCCGAAGTCAAGTAGCCCTATCACTCACCCACCCCTAGGAGGGGGGGGGGGGGGGGTGACCTATGCTGGCTAAGGACAATGACCACTGGCCAGGCGATACTATAGCCGAGACCCCGCAGACCATTGTGAATACAAAGAATGGGAGACTGGAGAGAAAGAGTATGTTCTGTCTCCGCCTGTCACAGGTAGACAGCCGGCACAGCCCGTGCAGAGAACAAAACGGAGCAAAGCTCATTGTTCCCTGACCACTGTGCGAGACACCCTGCCGAGAACAAAAGAGAGTCAAGCTCATTGTTTCGCGACCGCTACCCGCGACGAGCGCGGGCAGCTAACACAGCCACCTGTCCCAAATGGAGCAGAGAAGGGGTATGTAACGTAGCCTGGAAAGCCGTACATAGTACCCCCGCTGTGAAGAAAGGCCTGAGCCACGCCATGCCCCGGATGGGGAGGGGGATGGCTCGCCACAGCAGTAAGAGCGACGGAGAGAGACGAACCAAAAAACGGCCGACCCCCCTCCGTCCACCTGCCGTAGTCCTATAGCCCACCGCCCACCCACCCCGATAGGGGAGGAGAACGATTGTCGGGCCAGGACAATAGAGGCACAGACTGTGAAGACAGTCCAACAGCGCCCACCCCGTCCAACCCAGAGGGAGGGAAAGGGTGGAACGCTGCTCCAGCCCCCACCCGATCCTGCCCGGTGGGCG
The DNA here is from genome assembly GCF_037325665.1 of Littorina saxatilis. Classification (NCBI taxonomy): domain Eukaryota; kingdom Metazoa; phylum Mollusca; class Gastropoda; order Littorinimorpha; family Littorinidae; genus Littorina; species Littorina saxatilis. The sequence goes on along the minus strand of NC_090255.1, from coordinate 45,287,155 downwards.
GGAAAGAGTGAGCCACTGATACCCCCCCCCCCCTGCCCCAAATGGAGCAGAGAAGGAGTATGTAACGTAGCCTGGAAAGTCGTACATACACCCCCCACCCGAACGCGCCCGGGGGGCGGGAAAGGGTGGGAAGCTAACACAGCCCCCTGCCCGCAAAGGGCAGAGTGGGACAAGCCCAGGCCGTGACTTACCGTGCCCCCCCACTCCCCCTTCCTCACGGTAAGGGGGCTGCATGACCGACCCAGCAGTGCTGTTTTAAAGCAAGCCGAGCGGCCAAAGCAGGCGGGGAGCTGGCCCCCTCTCCTAAAGGAGAGAGTGCTCGCGAACAACCCAGTCTACCAGTGGCAGAAAGGACTGAACCGAACTGGCCGTTTGCACCAGACTACGGTGCGACGCAGGAGCGCCCCCCCTATCCCCCCCCATTGGCGGGGGGCTGCGTAACACACTGTGAAGTACCGGAGGTAATCAGAGTGGTTAGACGCAGGCAGGGAGCAGGCCCCCCCTCCTAAAAGGAAGGGGTGCTCGAGAACAGCCCAGAGCCACCAGAGGCAAAAAACGGGCTGAACCGAACAGGCCATTTGCACTAGACCACAGTGCGAAGCTGACGAACGGGAGGGCGGGAACCGCCGATCGCGCCTGAAACAGCTGAGAATACAGACACAAAACATCGTTAAGTCCCCCCAAAAGGAGGACATTGACTGATTCCTCTTACGCAGAGAAAGGGGAAAGAATAGCCACACGGCCACCCCCCCCCATCAGTCGCACCGACGACGATCCAACAAAAAGTCTATAAGGAGCCTAAAGGCTGATTAACCCCAACAGAGGGATAGGAACATAAAAAGAAGTGCTGTTTGACGGATCTACGACCCGCATAATAGGCAAATCAAAGTTCTTAGGCTACTCTTAGGTATAGTTTTCTAAACCAGGCTAAGAGCCTTGTCACCTTCCAGTCTCGCGCCAAGTTTAGCTTTGTTGTCGGCCATTTTAAGACCGGCGAAAAACAGTCACCCAGAACAAAAAACTTCTGCGTGCGTGTTCAACACAAAGCTATCAACATTTATACCAAACATAAACAGGAAAGATCAGATATTGTTGATTGTTGTTATTTATTTGAATAAAATTGTAAAAAAAAAAAAAAAAAAAAAAAAAAAAAAAAAAAAAAATAAACAGGAAAGATCTCACCAAAAGGTAGACGGACAGGTAGACCCACAGGAAACCGGCTAGTCTCACGGACAAGCAGGCATGCGAAGGCCAAAAGTGAGTGACAAAATTCCGACACGTCCACCGTGTGTTGTCGAAAGTCGAGAATGATTATTACGGATGCTGGCGCTCACGTGGTGCGCAGGGGGTTATGGGTAACCGAGCAAGGTCAGGCCATAGCAACGGCTATGGCGTCGCTTTTAGCTTGGTTACCACCCTACTAAGGGCAGGTAATTTGAGTGGTTTTTTCGACATCTAGCATGTGGGACTAAAGTCAATGCATTCATAAGAATTGGAGTAAGAATATGTGATTAAATCCGCTTTTATGGGTTTTGGAAGACATGGTGAGAGCTCAATATTCCCCGAGTTTCACGAGATTACACTGAAGCATGACGAGTGGTCATGCCAAATGAGCAATTTTGACATTGTAGCCACTGATAACGCATGCGTCACGTGCAGAGCTCACTTGTGGCAATGGACGAAAGGTCGACGACCAGATAAACATTTTCTGCAGTTTGGTGGATATCCTTGTAGCCATATAACTAAATTAACCAAATATTACAAGCTATGCGTTTCTTTTTTTGAACAGTATACATGTCTTTGATGACTTAATGTTCAGCTATAAGTAAAAAATGGAGGCATAAACTACCTTGTAATAATGTAAACGCCCCCCCCCCCCCCCCCCCCCCTTGTGCACCAATTTTGCTCAATAGTAGGGGGTGGGTGTTTACTAGGTACTGTCCCCTATGCATGCAGGATCAATTACTTGTGAGAAATAGCGGTATTGGATCACTTGGAATGAAAATGTCCATAGAAATTAGAATGTGTTTCTGTTCAAATGTCCACAGAATGTGTTTCTGTTCAAATGTCTACCCTCTGGGGTCTTTCTCTGTCACACACAAGCCTTCGTGTGTGTGCAAGTGCCTTGCAAGAATGGAAACTAAAAACTAAACACACACACAAATCCCTTTGCAGGACGGTCAAAGAACATATGCTCACATCTTGGATGTTAACTGAATGATAATGACACAAGATCTGCTTTGTATACCCTTCATTGCAGCCCAAGTGTCTGAGCAGAAATCACAAAATTTCGCAAAACAAATACATGTAGTGTCACAAATGTAAGTCCCCCAAACCCGATACTGGACGTTTACAAGGTAGTTTCAGGCATGGGAATGGAAAAAAGTAAAAAAGGCTGAAAATGTGTAAGTAATATCAAAGTCGACGGCGCGATTAGCCTTACTAGGGGGGTCCGGGGGCATGCCTCCCGGCCCCGTAATTTTGTGTCTCCAAAGAACCCAAATTCTGCAATTTGGTGTCATCTGAGCTCCAAATTTGACATTATATTCAGTTTTTAGAACAATTTTTACCTCCCCCATTTATTTTTTCGGCGGACACTTTTGCTTTTTCGGCGGAACAAAAAAAAAATTCGGCGGAAATTTGCCTTTCGGCGGACAATTCCCATGCTTGTAGTTTACGGTACTCTTCAGATAGACCTGCAGTTTACGGTACTCTTCAGATAGATCTGCAGCTGTTCAGATAGACCTGCAGCTGTTCAGACAGACCTGCAGTTTACGGTACTCTTCAGATAGACTTGTAGTTTACGGTACTCTTCAGATAGACAGCAGCTGCAGGAGACCCGTCTGTGTGCAACAACCAGGGGAAAGAAATACAGCCATGGGGGGGAGGCTGGTAAAAGGACAGACAGACAGACAGACAGACAGACAGACAGACAGACAGACAGACAGACAGCGGGGGAAGGTAGAACAGTGCAATAAACTCACAGCCAACCAAGACAGACAGACAGACAGACAGACAGACAGCGGGGGAAGGTAGAACAGTGCAATAAACTCACAGCCAACCAAGACAGACAGACAGACAGACAGACAGCAGCGGAAGGTAGAACATAGCAGCAATATACTCACAGCCAGCCATTTGGACTTTGCTCCCATGAGCCACAGGACCTCCGCCTTGGGACAGTGAGCAACCGCTCTCTGCAGTAACGCCTCCAGCGATTCCCTGTTACAACAGTTGCACTCCTGTTATACACTGAGCACAAAAAGTTGAGGATATTTTTTCAGTGGTATAGCCCAGATGTTAAACAGCATTTTTATGGTCACAAATATACATGTATTTGAAGATCAGTCTTTCTTCCGCTCAAAAATGTGTTTCTTGGATCTGAGAAATATTTGGGTATGACGTCACTTGTCCTTGACCACACCTACCCATCCTGAACTCAGGTCAAAATGAGTTCTTTCTTTATTTGGTGTTTAACGTCGTTTTCAACCACGAAGGTTATATCGCGACGGGGGAAGGGGGGGAGATGGGATAGAGCCACTTGTCAATTGTTTCTTGTTCACAAAAGCACTAATCAAAAATTTGCTCCAGGCGCTTGCAACGTAGTACAATATATTACCTTACTGGGAGAATGCAAGTTTCCAGTACAAAGGACTTAACATTTCTTACATACTGCTTGACTAAAATCTTTACAAACATTGACTATATTCTATACAAGAAACACTTAACAAGGGTAAAAGGAGAAACAGAATCCGTTAGTCGCCTCTTACGACATGCTGGGGAGCATCGGGTAAATTCTTTCTCGTCCCAACCAATATGGGACTCCCCCTAACCCGCGGGGGGTTCAAAATGAGTTCGGCTCATTCTCTCCCTGACCGGACGCTACAGTCCCACGCGAATCTATCAAAACAAAAATACAGAGTTATCTCCCATATGGTTTTCGCGAGCACTGATCTAAATTTGAGATCAATGTTCGCGAGACGAAAATGATTGCAGATTGGCCGACTTCGACAGTGATCTTCGTTCTGTTCTTCACAGTTATGATAAAGACATCGTTCTAAGGTCAAAACAAGTCAAAATTTTGGGACTGCTGCCAGAAGGAGACCGTAATATATGGTTTCATCACTGTGAACTGGTTACAGAAAAAATCGTCTGCTCCAGTGAGTGCCGAAACCAAACGGTTTATTATCACGTGACACTTTTCCCATATTTAGAGTTGTTTGCACAGTAAATACAGCCGCGAAAAATAGCTCGCTTGAAACTGTCTTACATATCAATTCCTTTGTAATTTAAAAATTACAAAACTTTAAAAATTACAAAACACCATGAAAAATCATTATCGACGATTGCGAATCTGCTTATATCAATAATACATTACAAAAAGCTCTAAATATGTAAAAAAAAGGAAACTCAAGGCATCCTGTCAGGGAGAGAATGAGCCGAACTCATTTTGACCTGAGTTCAGGATGCAAGGCGTTTTTTGATGGCATGATTCACTTTTAACCGTGGTGACTTAAACAGAAAGACATTTTACATTTCTGACCTCAGAAAATTTATTTGGTGTCTTAACTAACAGGTCATACACATTTTGTTTAAATCTGCCGCGCAGTCAGGCAGATCTAGCGTGTAAAAGAGAGCGACCACAATCCTGAAAAACGGCAGAAACCGAGAATGGACGTTTTTACGGTTTTCCGTTAAGAATTTGTAAACGTTCGTAACGTCCCAGAAACAAATGTGACATTCACGTTACAACGTCCATTCTCGATTTCTGTTTGCTCTAAGTACTGGAACGTATACAGATGAAGGTCTTTGTTGTCGTTCTGTGAAATTTGGAGAGGCTGCTATTTGTAGTTTTAGATTTATTGCATATCAACTGCAGCTACCCAGCAAAAACACCATAAAAACCCAGGATTTGTTGCCGTTTTCCAGGATTGTGGTCGCTCTCTTTTACACACTAAATCAGCCTGACAGCGCGGCGGATTTAAACAAAAATTTAAACACACACACACACACACAGTACTGTCTCTCTATAGTGTATGGCTATAGATAGTAAAAAAAGTAATAAATACATGTACGAGTAAAATGTTAGTGCTCCGTCAGGCTTCTCTCCCTTTGACTGAGGTGCTTGTGGCCGTGAACCAGAGTGTGACGTGACGCAATGACCTCATCAGTGACGTACTGTGAAATATATTCTTTAACTTCATAACCATTCTCTTTTGGACAAAACCACGAAGGGTCATGGGTTTTTTAAAGTTCTCAGATGGCTTTCGACTTACAGAGAATCTACAAAAAAGAGAAAGATTTAGTAAGGTGATGCAAATCGATTCATGATGTGACACAGTTTATTGTCCGCAGGCATTTATAACTCTCCATGTGTACTCATGGAAAACGGGGTAAGGTCGTTTTCTCCTCCCAAATGGAAACGTTTACGGGTAGATCTACAACATTTTTTCTTCTTCTGTCAAGAGATGGAAGGTCCGAGGATGTGAAAATGTGAATACTCAGGGGTGCACTATTTCTAAAGCAAAACATTTCTCTTGGCTAAAGTTCAATGAATTTTCTCTTTTAGATTTCTGACTACCTGACTACCAGGTTATTGATGCACTGTCTTGTTTTATGCCTGGACTCTTGATTTTGATGGCTTTGTGCAAAGTCTAGCATCTTGTTTTATGCCTGGACTCTTAATTTTGATGGCTTTGTGCAAAGTCTTAGCATCTTGTTTTATGCCTGGACTCTTGATTTTGATGGCTTTGTGCAAAGTCTAGCGTCTTGTTTTATGCCTGGACTCTTGATTTTGATGGCTTTGTGCAAAGTCTAGCATCTTGTTTTATGCCTGGACTCTTGATTTTGATGGCTTTGTGCAAAGTCTAGCATCTTGTTTTATGCCTGGACTCTTAATTTTGATGGCTTTGTGCAAAGTCTAGCATCTTGTTTTATGCCTGGACTCTTGATTTTGATGGCTTTGTGCAAAGTCTAGCATCTTGTTTTATGCCTGGACTCTTGATTTTGATGGCTTTGTGCAAAGTCTAGCAGTCACTGCGGCACACTTGCCAGTAACCACGGCACAGACCCATGTGTTTGAACTACAGACCCATGTGTTTGAACTCAAATTGAAAACCCGAATTATCAACAAGGTTTTCCTTTCAATGAGAGTGATCTCGAACTTGAACTTGAACTTGAACTTGAACTTGCGATGTTTAAGGCCTTAGGCCTGTTCATCGATCCTGTCGAATAGTACTCCAATAACACTTTTGTTGGTGGCATGCGCGGGCGGTTATTGGTAGCACGTTGGCGAGAATTTCTCTGGTCTGTCTGCCCAGAAATTGTCCAGCCTTCCTTTGAAACTGTTCACTGATGGTGCTGTCACAACTGTTTCTGGCAGACTGTTCCAGTGAGGAATCACCCTTTCTGCGAAGAAGCAGCTCCGAACGTTCAGCCTACAAAATGGTTTGTACAACTTGAGGCTGTTTCCCCTAGTGTCTTTGGTTTCGGTCAGCTGGAAATTCGGGTTGCCTGTGTCGTAGATCCCATGCATATACTTGTAGAGGTCGATCATGTCACCTCGGAGACGCCTGTGTTCGAGACTCGGTAGTTTGAGTACAGCAAGTCGTTCTGGGTAAGTTTTCTCACTGAGAGCCGATATCAGTTTGGTAGCCCTTCTCTGTACGTCCTCTATTTCCTTGCACAGCAGTTTCTGCTGTGGTTGCCATACTGAATGCCCATATTCAAGGATTGGCCTGACAAGACTCTTGTAGAGTTGTACAAACACCTCCCTATCCAGATGCTCAAACGATCTCCTGATGATGCCTAAGGTTTTGTTTGCCTTCGCAGTTGCTTGTGCAACATGTCCCTTGAAACTCAGGCGATTGTCTACAAGTACACCAAGGTCTTTCTCCGTTTCGCTTTCTTCTAGAGTGATGCTAACCTCCTCACCACTTTCGGATCTCCCTTTCATGTGATAGCCATCTCCCTTGAGCTTGCCCTGTGCTACACACACACAGACACATGCACGCACGCACGCACGCACATATGCACGCACGCACAGACATAGACACACACACACACAGTGTACATACCTTGTGCCGTGGTTTTTCTCAAAGTGCGCGGCTCTCAGCCAGATGCTCTTCTTGCTGGGGAAGACGCTCAGGGCGTAGGCGTACACTGCTCTCGCACACTCGTAGGCCCCGTGAACAGCACACTGCAACAGTCACACAGTGAACAGTACACTGCAACAGTCACACAGTGAACAGTGAACAGCACACTGCAACAGTCACACAGTGAACAGCACACTGCAACAGTCACACAGTGAACAGCACACTGCAACAGTCACACAGTGAACAGTGAACAGCACACTGCAAGTCACACAGTGAACAGTGAACAGCACACTGCAACAGTCACACAGTGAACAGTGAACAGCACACTGCAACAGTCCAACCTTACTGTATGGAGTCTGGAAGGGAGGCACCCGATGTTCCCCCAGGTCTATGTTCCCCCAGGTCTATGTTCCCCCAGGTCTAATATGTTGTGTCATATGTCATGTCATGTCAATGCTAAATGTAAGCATACTCCGTGCAAGATATTCTTCAGTGACCTTTGCAAGCAATGCAAGGTGTTCAATGAGTATAATCTCTCTCTCTCTCTCTCTCTCTCTCTCTCTCTCTCTCTCTCTCTCTCTCTCTCTCTCTCTCTCTCTCTCTCTCTCTCTCTCTCTCTCTCTCTCTCTCTCTCTCTCTCTCTCTCTCTCTCTCTCTCTCTCTCTCTCTCTCTCTCTCTCTCTCTCTCTCTCTCTCGTTATCTGTTTCTATGTGTCAGTGTCTGTCTCTTTTCTCTCCTCCTCCCTCCTTTTACTTGCAACAATATGCAAAGATAATTTTGTCCCAGACTTAGAGCGTAGAGATGGCCAAATCTCAGCAGAAATGACAGAAAGAAAAACTTGATACTGAGTCTGACTACCGACAAACCGAGGTGCCAAACTGCCGTCGGCCGGTTTTGATAACAATCAGAGGTAAACAAACACCCGCCACACTCACTATGCCCGGCACGGCCTTCCCTCTTGGGACATGACATGACATATGACATAACATGACATGATTTATAACATGACATGTCTTAACACATGACATGAAACATGACATAGAACATGACGTGACATATGACATGACACGACTTATAGCACGATATATATCATGACATATGACACGACATATTGCTTGCCATGATATGACACAACATGCGACATGGCATATCCAATGACATATGACATGATATGCAACATGACACGTGACAAGACACATGTGGCATGACATGTGAAATGACATATGGCATGACACATGATCTGACATATGGCATGACATGACATGACACATGGTATGACTGGAGGAACATAGACCCGGGGGAACATAGACCCGGGGGAACATAGACCCGGGGGAACATAGACCCTAGACCCGGGGGAACATAGACCTGGGGGAACATAGACCTGGGGGAACATAGACATGCTCCCGCCTGGAAGACTTAACACATCTACTGTAGTACAACTTGCAGGGACAGGAATCTAAGGGAGAGAACTCCTCCCCTGAAAACAATAACTGTGACAGTAAGGAGCTTTCTGCCCCCAGGCAGCTACCCCCTGACCTGTTGCCTTCATTCATATCACTTTAATTCCCCTATCTATCTGCCCCCAGGCAGCTACCCCCTGACCTGTTGCCTTCATTCATATCACTTTAATTCCCCTATCTACACTGTCATTCATATCACTTTAATTCCCCTATCTACACTGTCATTCATATCACTTTAATTCCCCTATCTACACTGTCATTCATATCACTTTAATTCCCCTATCTACACTGTCATTCATATCACTTTAATTGCCCTATCTACACTGTCATTCATATCACTTTAATTCCCCTATCTACACTGTCATTCATATCACTTTAATTCCCCTATCTACACTGTCATATATTTGTTTGTTTTTGTTTGTTTCATGGGCTCAAACTCCCACGGCTTTTACGTGATTGTTTTTACCCCGCCATTTAGGCAGCTCAACGCCTTTTTCGGCGGAAGCATGCTGAGTATTTTCGTGTTTCTATAACCCATCGACCTCTGACCTGGATTACAGGATATTTTCCGTGCACACTTGGTCTTGTGCTTGCATGTACACATGAAGGGGGTTAAGTCACACTTGGTCTTGTGCTTGCATGTACACATGAAGGGGGTTAAGTCACACTTGGTCTTGTGCTTGCATGTACACATGAAGGGGGTTAAGTCACACTTGGTCTTGTGCTTGCATGTACACATGAAGGGGGTTAAGTCACACTTGGTCTTGTGCTTGCATGTACACACGAAGGGGGTTAAGTCACACTTGGTCTTGTGCTTGCATGTACACATGAAGGGGGTTAAGTCACACTTGGTCTTGTGCTTGCATGTACACATGAAGGGGGTTAAGTCACACTTAGGTCTTGTGCTTGCATGTACACATGAAGGGGGTTAAGTCACACTTGGTCTTGTGCTTGCATGTACACATGAAGGGGGTTAAGTCACACTTGGTCTTGTGCTTGCATGTACACATGAAGGGGGTTAAGGCACACTTGGTCTTGTGCTTGCATGTACACATGAAGGGGGTTAAGGCACACTTGGTCTTGTGCTTGCATGTACACATGAAGGGGGTTAAGGCACACTTGGTCTTGTGCTTGCATGTACACATGAAGGGGGTTAAGTCACACTTGGTCTTGTGCTTGCATGTACACATGAAGGGGGTTAAGTCACACTTAGGTCTTGTGCTTGCATGTACACATGAAGGGGGTTAAGTCACACTTGGTCTTGTGCTTGCATGTACACATGAAGGGGGTTAAGTCACACTTGGTCTTGTGCTTGCATGTACACATGAAGGGGGTTAAGTCACACTTGGTCTTGTGCTTGCATGTACACATGAAGGGGGTTAAGTCACACTTGGTCTTGTGCTTGCATGTACACATGAAGGGGGTTAAGTCACACTTAGGTCTTGTGCTTGCATGTACACATGAAGGGGGTTAAGTCACACTTGGTCTTGTGCTTGCATGTACACATGAAGGGGGTTAAGTCACACTTGGTCTTGTGCTTGCATGTACACATGAAGGGGGTTAAGTCACACTTAGGTCTTGTGCTTGCATGTACACATGAAGGGGGTTAAGTCACACTTGGTCTTGTGCTTGCATGTACACATGAAGGGGGTTAAGTCACACTTGGTCTTGTGCTTGCATGTACACATGAAGGGGGTTAAGTCACACTTAGGTCTTGTGCTTGCATGTACACATGAAGGGGGTTAAGTCACACTTAGGTCTTGTGCTTGCATGTACACATGAAGGGGGTTAAGTCACACTTGGTCTTGTGCTTGCATGTACACATGAAGGGGGTTAAGTCACACTTGGTCTTGTGCTTGCATGTACACATGAAGGGGGTTAAGTCACACTTGGTCTTGTGCTTGCATGTACACATGAAGGGGGTTAAGTCACACTTGGTTGGGTGTACACACGAAGGGGGTTAAGTCACACTTGGTTGGGTGTACACATGAAGGGGGTTAAGTCACACTTGGTCTTGTGCTTGCATGTACACATGAAGGGGGTTAAGTCACACTTGGTCTTGTGCTTGCATGTACACATGAAGGGGGTTAAGTCACACTTGGTCTTGTGCTTGCATGTACACATGAAGGGGGTTAAGTCACACTTGGTTGGGTGTACACATGAAGGGGGTTAAGTCACACTTGGTCTTGTGCTTGCATGTACACATGAAGGGGGTTAAGTCACACTTGGTCTTGTGCTTGCATGTACACATGAAGGGGGTTAAGTCACACTTGGTCTTGTGCTTGCATGTACACATGAAGGGGGTTAAGTCACACTTGGTCTTGTGCTTGCGTGTACACATGAAGGGGGTTAAGTCACACTTGGTCTTGTGCTTGCATGTACACATGAAGGGGGTTAAGTCACACTTGGTCTTGTGCTTGCATGTACACATGAAGGGGGTTAAGTCACACTTGGTCTTGTGCTTGCATGTACACATGAAGGGGGTTAAGTCACACTTGGTCTTGTGCTTGCATGTACACATGAAGGGGGTTAAGTCACACTTGGTCTTGTGCTTGCATGTACACATGAAGGGGGTTAAGTCACACTTGGTTGGGTGTACACATGAAGGGGGTTAAGTCACACTTGGTCCTGTGCTTGCATGTACACATGAAGGGGGTTAAGTCACACTTGGTCTTGTGCTTGCATGTACACATGAAGGGGGTTAAGTCACACTTGGTCTTGTGCTTGCGTGTACACACGAAGGGGGTTAAGTCACACTTGGTCTTGTGCTTGCGTGTACACACGAAGGGGGATAAGTCACACTTGGTCTTGTGCTAGCGTGTACACACGAAGGGGGATAAGTCACACTTGGTCTTGTGCTTGCATGTACACATGAAGGGGGTTAAGTCACACTTGGTCTTGTGCTTGCATGTACACATGAAGGGGGTTAAGTCACACTTGGTTGGGTGTACACATGAAGGGGGTTAAGTCACACTTGGTCTTGTGCTTGCATGTACACATGAAGGGGGTTAAGTCACACTTGGTCTTGTGTACACACGAAGGGGGTTAAGTCACACTTGGTCCTGTGTACACATGAAGGGGGTTAAGGCACACTTGGTCTTGTGCTTGCATGTACACATGAAGGGGGTTAAGTCACACTTGGTCCTGTGTACACATGAAGGGGGTTAAGGCACACTTGGTCTTGTGCTTGCATGTACACACGAAGGGGGTTAAGTCACACTTGGTCCTGTGTACACACGAAGGGGGTTAAGTCACACTTGGTCTTGTGTACACACGAAGGGGGTTAAGTCACACTTGGTCCTGTGTACACACGAAGGGGGTTAAGGCACACTTGGTCCTGTGTACACATGAAGGGGGTTAAGTCACACTTGGTCCTGTGTACACATGAAGGGGGTTAAGTCACACTTGGTCCTGTGTACACATGAAGGGGGTTAAGGCACACTTGGTCCTGTGTACACATGAAGGGGGTTAAGGCACACTTGGTCCTGTGTACACATGAAGGGGGTTAAGTCACACTTGGTCCTGTGTACACATGAAGGGGGTTAAGTCACTAGCAGGTCTGCACATTAGTTGACCTGGGAGAACGAAAAAATCCCCACCCTTAACCCACCAGGCGGCCGCTGCCGGGATTTGAACTCACGACCTCCTGATTAGGAGGCCGACGTCTTATCCAGTAGGCCACTGCGCCCGTCATATCACTTTAATTCCCCTACCTACGCTGTTGTATCACCCTCGTTACACCAACACTGTTGTATCACCCTCGTTACACAACCACTGTTGTATCACCCTCGTTACACAACCACTGTTGTATCACCCTCGTTACACCAACATTGTTGTATCACCAGACCTGTTTACCCCTAAAACATTGCATGTGTATTTTCTGGGAGCAAAATGAGGCAAATGTGTAGTTTTATAATTGAATGTGTAGAATTTCTCGTCGACCTATCACAACAACAAAAACAATGATTGCTACTTTTTACCACATGTATTGATTGACTGACGGAAAAATGGGAATTGCAGACAGTGCAATGAGCATGATGTTTTCCTTTCCGCGAAGACAAGGCATGGGTAGTCCTGATGATATTTTGGCAGAAAGACTTGGTTCGGCGCATTGCTCGTCTTTTTCTTTTTGGTCGGTGGCCTTTCGGAGTCATTTTCTTCACAGTTCTCATCTTCACTTTCGTGTGCTCTGCGTTCAGCCATTGTGTCGAAACGCCCGCATGGTTTGGCAGTAACGCTTTCAGTTGTGCCCGGCATTTGCTTGGAGAAGCCTATTCGGCATTAACAAGCTACAACGCAACGCCCGTGGGCGCTTTACGCGCTGCACGCAGCAAACGACTGCTGGCCGAAAACATGGATTGGAAAATGGATCGGTCAAGGGAGATGAAGAAAATTACGGATTGTGATATGCGTAGCCGAAACAATACCGTTTGCGTGCAGGGACGGGGCGGTGTGAGAGCACAACGGGACAAGGAACAGGTGTAAAGACGAAATACCGTTTGCGTAGAAAACGACAGACTTGCGTAGTTGCGTAGTATATTATTCAAATTCGTAGTTTACTACGCTCAATGTGTAGTGTAAACAGGTCTGTATCACCCTCGTTACACAACCACTGTTGTATCACCCTCGTTACACAACCACTGTTGTATCACCCTCGTTACACCAACATTGTTGTATCACCCTCGTTACACAACCACTGTTGTATCACCCTTGTTACACAACCATTGTTGTATCACCCTCGTTACACCAACACTGTTGTATCACCCTTGTTACACAACCATTGTTGTATCACCCTCGTTACACCAACACTGTTGTATCACCCTCGTTACACAACCACTGTTGTATCACCCTCGTTACACCACCACTGTTGTATCACCCTCGTTACACCAACACTATTGTATCACCCTCGTTACACCAACATTTTTGTATCACCCTCGTTACACCAACACTGTTGTATCACCCTCGTTACACCAACACTGTTGTATCACCCTCAATACACCAACATCACCCTCGTTACCCTCGTTACACAACCACTGTTGTATCACCCTCGTTACACCACCACTGTTGTCTCACCCTCGTTACACCACCACAAGCTCACTGGAGCTGGATCCACTCTACAGCTCAGTTTCAAACTCCGGCCATTACATGTTCGGAATGATGTTCAAGTCTTTATACAAGCATTACATGTTCGGAATGATGTTCAAGTCTTTATACAAGCATTACATGTTCGGAATGATGTTCAAGTCTTTATACAAGCATTACATGTTCGGAATGATGTTCAAGTCTTTATACAAGCATTACATGTTCGGAATGATGTTCAAGTCTTTATACAAGCATTACATGTTCGGAATGATGTTCAAGTCTTTATACAAGCATTACATGTTCGGAATGATGTTCAAGTCTTTATACAAGCATTACATGTTCGGAATGATGTTCAAGTCTTTATACAAGCATTACATGTTCGGAATGATGTTCAAGTCTTTATACAAGCATTACATGTTCGGAATGATGTTCAAGTCTTTATACAAGCATTCAGTTGAGCTCTCTGTTTCCTTTATTTTTTCCTCTCTCTCCTGCGAGCGCTATCATATTAAATTTAAACTGGGCATCTTATAAGTAACATTTTGTTTTGGGCATGGTTGATGTATACTCAGCGAATAATCACAAGAATATTGTCAATAACAAAGATTTGCATGGGTGGGACTGAAAAATGTCATAAATCCTGAAGAATTTTCAGGGGGGGTCTGGGGGACCCCAGGCGCTGAAGGATTTGTAAAATTAACAAGTGCTGTATACTGTTTGGCAGCTCTAAACCCTAACCCTAACCCTAACAAGTGCTGTATACTGTTTGGCAGCTCTAAACCCTAACCCTAACAAGTGCTGTATACTGTATGGCAGCTCTAAACCCTAACCCTAACCCTAACAAGTGCTGTATACTGTATGACAGCTCTAAACCCTAACAAGTGCTGTATACTGTATGGCAGCTCTAAACCCTAACAAGTGCTGTATACTGTATGGCAGCTCTAAACCCTAACAAGTGCTGTATACTGTTTGGCAGCTCTAAACCCTAACCCTAACAAGTGCTGTATACTGTATGGCAGCTCTAAACCCTAACCCTAACAAGTGCTGTATACTGTATGGCAGCTCTAAACCCTAACCCTAACAAGTGCTGTATACTGTTTGGCAGCTCTAAACCCTAACCCTAACAAGTGCTGTATACTGTATGGCAGCTCTAAACCCTAACCCTAACAAGTGCTGTATACTGTATGGCAGCTCTAAACCCTAACCCTAACAAGTGCTGTATACTGTTTGGCAGCTCTAAACCCTAACCCTAACAAGTGCTGTATACTGTATGGCAGCTCTAAACCCTAACAAGTGCTGTATACTGTATGGCAGCTCTAAACCCTAACCCTAACAAGTGCTGTATACTGTTTGGCAGCTCTAAACCCTAACAAGTGCTGTATACTGTATGGCAGCTCTAAACCCTAACCCTAACAAGTGCTGTATACTGTATGGCAGCTCTAAACCCTAACCCTAACAAGTGCTGTATACTGTATGGCAGCTCTAAACCCTAACAAGTGCTGTATACTGTATGGCAGCTCTAAACCCTAACAAGTGCTGTATACTGTTTGGCAGCTCTAAACCCTAACAAGTGCTGTATACTGTATGGCAGCTCTAAACCCTAACAAGTGCTGTATACTGTATGGCAGCTCTAAACCCTAACAAGTGCTGTATACTGTATGGCAGCTCTAAACCCTAACAAGTGCTGTATACTGTTTGGCAGCTCACTTTCCTCAGTGAGAAAGCAGCCCGAATTTCCATGAGGCTAACCTCACAGGCTAACCTCACAGGCTAACCTCACAGGCTAACCTCACAGGCTAACCTCACAGGACTATATGACATCTTATCCTTATCCACATTTGAGTGAACAAAACCAGGAGTCAACTCACAGCCTCTGCATCCTCCATCCAGGTGTGTTTCTTGTCTAATAACCCTAACCCTGAGTGAACAAAACCAGGAGTCAACTCACAGCCTCTGCATCCTCCATCCAGGTGTGTTTCTTGTCTAATAACCCTAACCCTGAGTGAACAAAACCAGGAGTCAACTCACAGCCTCTGCATCCTCCATCCAGGTGTGTTTCTTGTCTAATAACCCTAACCCTGAGTGAACAAAACCAGGAGTCAACTCACAGCCTCCGCATCCTCCATCCAGGTGTGCTTCTTGTCTTCCTCCTCCACCCCCACCGAGATCACAGCGCGTCTGTAACACACGCATGTCAAGGATCACACATTGAGATCACAGCGCGTCTGTAACACACGCATGCATGTCAAGGATCACACACCGAGATCACAGCGCGTCTGTAACACACGCATGCATGTCAAGGATCACACACCGAGATCACAGCGCGTCTGTAACACACGCATGTCAAGGATCACACATTGAGATCACAGCGCGTCTGTAACACACGCATGCATGTCAAGGATCACACATTGAGATCACAGCGCGTCTGTAACACACGCATGCATGTCAAGGATCACACACCGAGATCACAGCGCGTCTGTAACACACGCACGCATGTCAAGGATCACACACCGAGATCACAGCGCGTCTGTAACACACGCATGCATGTCAAGGATCACACACCGAGATCACAGCGCGTCTGTAACACACGCATGCATGTCAAGGATCACACACCGAGATCACAGCGCGTCTGTAACACACGCACGCATGTCAAGGATCACACACCGAGATCACAGCGCGTCTGTAACACACGCATGCATGTCAAGGATCACACATTGAGATCACAGCGCGTCTGTAACACACGCATGCATGTCAAGGATCACACACCGAGATCACAGCGCGTCTGTAACACACGCATGCATGTCAAGGATCACACACCGAGATCACAGCGCGTCTGTAACACACGCATGCATGTCAAAGATCACACATTGAGATCACAGCGCGTCTGTAACACACGCATGCATGTCAAGGATCACACACCGAGATCACAGCGCGTCTGTAACACACGCATGCATGTCAAGGATCACACACTGAGATCACAGCGCGTCTGTAACACACGCATGCATGTCAAGGATCACACACCGAGATCACAGCGCGTCTGTAACACACGCATGCATGTCAAGGATCACACACCGAGATCACAGCGCGTCTGTAACACACGCATGCATGTCAAGGATCACACACCGAGATCACAGCGCGTCTGTAACACACGCATGCATGTCAAGGATCACACACCGAGATCACAGCGCGTCTGTAACACACGCATGCATGTCAAGGATCACACACCGAGATCACAGCGCGTCTGTAACACACGCATGCATGTCAAGGATCACACACCGAGATCACAGCGCGTCTGTAACACACGCATGCATGTCAAGGATCACACATTGAGATCACAGCGCGTCTGTAACACACGCATGCATGTCAAGGATCACACACCGAGATCACAGCGCGTCTGTAACACACGCATGCATGTCAAGGATCACACACCGAGATCACAGCGCGTCTGTAACACACGCATGCATGTCAAGGATCACACACCGAGATCACAGCGCGTCTGTAACACACGCATGCATGTCAAGGATCACACACCGAGATCACAGCGCGTCTGTAACACACGCATGCATGTCAAGGATCACACACCGAGATCACAGCGCGTCTGTAACACACGCATGCATGTCAAGGATCACACACCGAGATCACAGCGCGTCTGTAACACACGCATGCATGTCAAGGATCACACACCGAGATCACAGCGCGTCTGTAACACACGCATGCATGTCAAGGATCACACATTGAGATCACAGCGTGTCTGTAACACACGCATGCATGTCAAGGATCACACATTGAGATCACAGCGCGTCTGTAACACACGCATGCATGTCAAGGATCACACATTGAGATCACAGCGCGTCTGTAACACACGCATGCATGTCAAGGATCACACATTGAGATCACAGCGCGTCTGTAACACATGTATGCATGTCAAGGATCACACATTGAGATCACAGCGCGTCTGTAACACACGCATGTCAAGGATCACACATTGAGATCACAGCGCGTCTGTAACACACGCATGCATGTCAAGGATCACACATTGAGATCACAGCGCGTCTGTAACACATGTATGCATGTCAAGGATCACACATTGAGATCACAGCGCGTCTGTAACACACGCATGCATGTCAAGGATCACACATTGAAACAGGCCCCTGGCACATTGTCATGCTCTGTTCTCTCTCTCACTCACTCACACATTGACATTTGCTGCAAACAATTCTACTGAAAGGCAGGACGTGAATGAAAAATGATGTGGTATCAGTGATACAGGCCCCTGACACATTGTCATGCTCTGTTCTCTCACTCACTCACACAGACACACACAGATGCACTCTCGCACACATAGGTGCACACACCCACGCACACACGCACTCACTCACATACACCCACACATACAGTAAAGGTAAGAGGTAACGTACACGATAGCCTGACAGGTGAGGAGACTAGCGGAGCGTTCACAGTCCTCGGCGTCCTTGATCCAATGTTCACGGTTAATCTCCACCATGTTGGCTCGCAGTGAACTCAGCGCTGTCAACACAACACACAACACTGTCAACACACCACTCATAACAACATGGCGTCCTTGATCCAATGTTCACGGTTAATCTCCACCATGTTGGCTCGTGTGTTTGTGTACGTTGTCAGACAGACTTGTAGAAAAGGCAGGGACAAAGAACCAGAAAGACACAGAGGCGAGTAACACCAGACAAAGGGAGGTAACAAAGAGATCAAAGACGACCTACCCCTGTCGATGATTTTCTCGACCATGGTGATGTTCCCATGAGCCTCCTCCAGCTTGGCGGCGGTGACCCAGATCTGTCGGTCGGTGGGGATGTTCTCCCTTGCCTTGTTCAGCACCTTGCGCGCGTTCTCGTAGTTCTCCAGGCGAGCCAGCGCCAGCCACAGCTGTGTCAACAACCATTGTACAATTAGTGTTACAGTAAGAATGGAGACTGAACACACTACACACAGCCAGCGCCAGCCACAGCTGTGTCAACAACCATTGTGTCACAATTAGTGTTACAGAAAGAATGGAGACTGAACACACTACACACAGCCAGCGCCAGCCACAGCTGTGTCAACAACCATTGTGTCACAATTAGTGTTACAGAAAGAATGGAGACTGAACACACTACACACAGCCAGCGCCAGCCACAGCTGTGTCAACAACCATTGTGTCACAATTAGTGTTACAGAAAGAATGGAGAAACTACACACAGCCAGCGCCAGCCACAGCTGTGTCAACAACCATTGTGTCACAATTAGTGTTACAGAAAGAATGGAGACTGAACACACTACACACAGCCAGCGCCAGCCACAGCTGTGTCAACAACCATTGTGTCACAATTAGTGTTACAGAAAGAATGGAGACACTACACACAGCCAGCGCCAGCCACAGCTGTGTCAACAACCATTGTGTCACAATTAGTGTTACAGAAAGAATGGAGACACTACACACAGCCAGCGCCAGCCACAGCTGTGTCAACAACCATGGTGTCACAATTAGTGTTACAGAAAGAATGGAGACTGAACACACTACACACAGCCAGCGCCAGCCACAGCTGTGTCAACAACCATTGTGTCACAATTAGTGTTACAGAAAGAATGGAGACTGAACACACTACACACAGCCAGCGCCAGCCACAGCTGTGTCAACAACCATTGTGTCACAATTAGTGTTACAGAAAGAATGGAGACTGAACACACTACACACAGCCAGCGCCAGCCACAGCTGTGTCAACAACCATGGTGTCACAATTTGTGTTACAGTAAGAATGGAGACACTACACACAGCCAGCGCCAGCCACAGCTGTGTCACCAAACATGGTGTCACAATTAGTGTTACAGTAAGAATGGAGACTGAACATACTACACACAGCCAGCGCCAGCCACAGCTGTGTCACCAAACATGGTGTCACAATTAGTGTTACAGTAAGAATGGAGACACTACACACAGCCAGCGCCAGCCACAGCTGTGTCACCAAACATGGTGTCACAATTAGTGTTACAGTAAGAATGGAGACTGAACACACTACACACAGCCAGCGCCAGCCACAGCAGTGTCACCAAACATGGTGTCACAATTAGTGTTACAGAAAGAATGGAGACTGAACACACTACACACAGCCAGCGCCAGCCACAGCTGTGTCACCAAACATGGTGTCACAATTAGTGTTACAGAAAGAATGGAGATTGAACACACTACACACAGCCAGCGCCAGCCACAGCTGTGTCACCAAACATGGTGTCACAATTAGTGTTACGGTAAGAATGGAGACTGAACACACTACACACAGCCAGCGCCAGCCACACTGGTGGGGCAACACTAAAGGCATACAAGATGTATCAGAACAAGGCAGGCAGAGTATCTCACCTCACACTGGTGGGGCAACACTAAAGGCATACAAGATGTATCAGAACAAGGCAGGCAGAGTATCTCACCTCCACACTGGTGGGGCAACACTAAAGGCATACAAGATGTATCAGAACAAGGCAGGCAGAGTATCTCACCTCCACACTGGTGGGGCAACACTAAAGGCATACAAGATGTATCAGAACAAGGCAGGCAGAGTATCTCACCTCACACTGGTGGGGCAACACTAAAGGCATACAAGATGTATCAGACAAGACATAGTGGTCTATAGCGAGAGCTATCTCACCTCCACACTGGTGGGGCAACACTCCACGGCGCGACTCAGCATAATGCGAGCGTCTTCCTCATCCTCAAGCTCCACCGCCGCCTTCCACAGTCGCACAGAGTTAGGGATGTGCTCCAGGGCTGGGGATAGATATCATATTATATACACCCCCTGTAGCATTCAGTCACGTCTCTACACTAACACCACAGTCGCACGGAGTTAGGGATGTGCTCCAGGGCTGGGGATAGATATCATATTATATACACCCCCTGTAGCATACAGTCACGTCTCTACACTAACACCACAGAGTTAGGGATGTGCTCCTGAGCTGGGCATAGATATCATATTATATACACCCCCTGTAGAATACAGTCATGTCTCTACATTAGAATCTAGCTCAATGAACAAAACTAAACAAAGAAAGCATTCACCACACACACGCACACACACACACACACACACACACACCACAGAGTGACACACACACACACACACCGCCCCAGGTACATTTGAAAGACAACACAACCAAACTCTGAACAATAAGTGTAAAATAAAATAAAACACACACCAAACTAGCCTGACACCAAACTAGCCTGACACCAAACTAGCCTGAAACCAAACTACCCTGACACCAAACTAGCCTGACACCAAACTAGCCTGACACCAAACTAGCCTGACACCAAACTAGCCTGACTACCCTGACACCAAACTAGCCTGACACCAAACTAGCCTGACACCAAACTAGCCTGACACCAAACTAGCCTGACACCAAACTAGCCTGACACCAAACTACCCTGACACTGAACATTAAGTGTTTGTGTGGGTGCAGTGCAGAGTACCTTTCCTGAAGACGCGTTTCTGCGCCTTGAGCTCTGTCTCCAACATGGCCGCCTTGATCCAGATCCTGACCGACTGCGGCAACTGTCGCACCGCCTGTGCTACCACCGCCTTGGCCTGGTCTCCCGGCTGTAACATCATCATCATCATTAACATCATCATCATCATCATCATCATCATTAACATCATCATCATCGTCGTCATCATCATTGTCATCATCATCGTCACCATCATCACCAACATCATCATCATCATACATGACATCATTTTCATTCCTTCACACACAGAACACATCCCATAGTAAGATGAACAACACCATCACTTCCTTCCTTCACACACACAGAACACAGCCAGTTGCTTTCAATCATCCTTTAGTCAGATGAACAACACCATCACTTCCTTCCTTCCTTCCTTCACACACAGAACACAGCCAGTTGCTTTCAATCATCCTATAGTAAGATGAACAACACCATCACTTCCTTCCTTCCTTCTCACACAGAACACAGCCAGTTGCTTTCAATCATCCTATAGTAAGATGAACAACACCATCACTTCCTTCCTTCACACACACAGAACACAGCCAGTTGCTTTCAATCATCCTTTAGTAAGATGAACAACACCATCACTTCCTTCCTTCCTTCCTTCACACACAGAACACAGCCAGTTGCTTTCAATCATCCTTTAGTAAGATGAACAACACCAACACTTCCTTCCTTCACACACACAGAACACAGCCAGTTGCTTTCAATCATCCTATAGTAAGATGAACAACACCATCACTTGGTTCATTCCTTCACACACAGAACACAGCCAGTTGCTTTCAATCATCCTTTAGTAAGATGAACAACACCATCACTTCCTTCCTTCCTTCACACACACAGAACACAGCCAGTTGCTTTCAATCATCCTATAGTAAGATGAACAACACCATCACTTCCTTCCTTCACACACACAGAACACAGCCAGTTGCTTTCAGTCATCCTTTAGTAAGAAGAACAACACCATCACTTCCTTCCTTTACACACACAGAACACAGCCAGTTGCTTTAAATCATCCTTTAGTAAGATGAACAACACCATCACTTCCTTCCTTCACACACACAGAACACAGCCAGTTGCTTTCAATCATCCTTTAGTAAGATGAACAACACCATCACTTCCTTCCTTCCTTCACACACAGAACACAGCCAGTTGCTTTCAATCATCCTTTAGTAAGATGAACAACACCATCACTTCCTTCCTTTACACACACAGAACACAGCCAGTTGCTTTAAATCATCCTTTAGTAAGATGAACAACACAATCACTTCCTTCCTTCCTTCCTTCACACACAGAACACAGCCAGTTGCTTTCAATCATCCTATAGTAAGATGAACAACACCATCACTTCCTTCCTTCCTTCACACACACAGAACACAGTCAGTTGCTTTCAATCATCCTTTAGTAAGATGAACAACACCATCACTTCCTTCCTTCACACACACAGAACACAGCCAGTTGCTTTAAATCATCCTATAGTAAGATGAACAACACCATCACTTGGTTCATTCCTTCACACACAGAACACAGCCAGTTGCTTTCAATCATCCTATAGTAAGATGAACAACACCATCACTTCCTTCCTTCCTTTACACACACAGAACACGGCCAGTTGCTTTCAATCATCCTATAGTAAGATGAACAACACCATCACTTCCTTCCTTCACACACACAGAACACAGCCAGTTGCTTTCAATCATCCTATAGTAAGATGAACAACACCATCACTTCCTTCCTTCCTTACTTCACACACAGAACACAGCCAGTTGCTTTCAATCATCCTTTAGTAAGATGAACAACACCATCACTTCCTTCCTTCACACACACAGAACACAGCCAGTTGCTTTCAATCATCCTTTAGTAAGATGAACAACACCATCACTTCCTTCCTTCCTTCCTTCACACACAGAACACAGCCAGTTGCTTTCAATCATCCTATAGTAAGATGAACAACACCATCACTTCCTTCCTTCCTTCACACACACAGAACACAGTCAGTTGCTTTCAATCATCCTTTAGTAAGATGAACAACACCATCACTTCCTTCCTTCACACACACAGAACACAGCCAGTTGCTTTAAATCATCCTATAGTAAGATGAACAACACCATCACTTGGTTCATTCCTTCACACACAGAACACAGCCAGTTGCTTTCAATCATCCTATAGTAAGATGAACAACACCATCACTTCCTTCCTTCCTTTACACACACAGAACACGGCCAGTTGCTTTCAATCATCCTATAGTAAGATGAACAACACCATCACTTGGTTCATTCCTTCACACACAGAACACAGCCAGTTGCTTTCAATCATCCTATAGTAAGATGAACAACACCATCACTTGGTTCATTCCTTCACACACAGAACACAGCCAGTTGCTTTCAATCATCCTATAGTAAAATGAACAACACCATCACTTCCTTCCTTCACACACAGAACACAGCCAGTTGCTTTCAATCATCCTTTAGTAAGATGAACAACACCATCACTTCCTTCCTTCACACACACAGAACACAGCCAGTTGCTTTCAATCATCCTATAGTAAGATGAACAACACCATCACTTCCTTCCTTCCTTCTCACACAGAACACAGCCAGTTGCTTTCAATCATCCTATAGTAAGATGAACAACACCATCACTTCCTTCCTTCACACACACAGAACACAGCCAGTTGCTTTCAATCATCCTTTAGTAAGATGAACAACACCATCACTTCCTTCCTTCCTTCCTTCACACACAGAACACAGCCAGTTGCTTTCAATCATCCTTTAGTAAGATGAACAACACCATCACTTCCTTCCTTCACACACACAGAACACAGCCAGTTGCTTTCAATCATCCTATAGTAAGATGAACAACACCATCACTTCCTTCCTTCCTTCACACACACAGAACACAGCCAGTTGCTTTCAATCATCCTATAGTAAGATGAACAACACCATCACTTCCTTCCTTCACACACACAGAACACAGCCAGTTGCTTTCAGTCATCCTTTAGTAAGATGAACAACACCATCACTTCCTTCCTTCACACACACAGAACACAGCCAGTTGCTTTCAATCATCCTTTAGTAAGATGAACAACACCATCACTTCCTTCCTTCACACACACAGAACACAGCCAGTTGCTTTCAATCATCCTTTAGTAAGATGAACAACACCATCACTTCCTTCCTTCCTTCCTTCACACACAGAACACAGCCAGTTGCTTTCAATCATCCTTTAGTAAGATGAACAACACCATCACTTCCTTCCTTCACACACACAGAACACAGCCAGTTGCTTTCAATCATCCTTTAGTAAGATGAACAACACCATCACTTCCTTCCTTCCTTCCTTCACACACAGAACACAGCCAGTTGCTTTCAATCATCCTATAGTAAGATGAACAACACCATCACTTCCTTCCTTCCTTCACACACACAGAACACAGTCAGTTGCTTTCAATCATCCTTTAGTAAGATGAACAACACCATCACTTCCTTCCTTCACACACACAGAACACAGCCAGTTGCTTTAAATCATCCTATAGTAAGATGAACAACACCATCACTTGGTTCATTCCTTCACACACAGAACACAGCCAGTTGCTTTCAATCATCCTATAGTAAGATGAACAACACCATCACTTCCTTCCTTCCTTCACACACACAGAACACGGCCAGTTGCTTTCAATCATCCTATAGTAAGATGAACAACACCATCACTTGGTTCATTCCTTCACACACAGAACACAGCCAGTTGCTTTCAATCATCCTTTAGTAAGATGAACAACACCATCACTTCCTTCCTTCCTTCACACACACAGAACACAGTCAGTTGCTTTCAATCATCCCATAGTAAGATGAACAACACCATCACTTCCTTCCTTCACACACACAGAACACAGCCAGTTGCTTTCAATCATCCTTTAGTAAGATGAACAACACCATCACTTCCTTCCTTCCTTCACACACACAGAACACAGTCAGTTGCTTTCAATCATCCCATAGTAAGATGAACAACACCATCACTTCCTTCCTTCACACACACAGAACACAGCCAGTTGCTTTCAATCATCCTTTAGTAAGATGAACAACACCATCACTTCCTTCCTTCCTTCACACACACAGAACACAGTCAGTTGCTTTCAATCATCCCATAGTAAGATGAACAACACCATCACTTCCTTCCTTCACACACACAGAACACAGCCAGTTGCTTTCAATCATCCTTTAGTAAGATGAACAACACCATCACTTCCTTCCTTCACACACACAGAACACAGCCAGTTGCTTTCAATCATCCTATAGTAAGATGAACAACACCATCACTTGGTTCATTCCTTCACACACAGAACACAGCCAGTTGCTTTCAATCATCCTATAGTAAAATGAACAACACCATCACTTCCTTCCTTCACACACAGAACACAGCCAGTTGCTTTCAATCATCCTTTAGTAAGATGAACAACACCATCACTTCCTTCACACACACAGAACACAGCCAGTTGCTTTCAATCATCCTATAGTAAGATGAACAACACCATCACTTGGTTCATTCCTTCACACACAGAACACAGCCAGTTGCTTTCAATCATCCTTTAGTAAGATGAACAACACCATCACTTCCTTCCTTCACACACACAGAACACAGCCAGTTGCTTTCAATCATCCTATAGTAAGATGAACAACACCATCACTTGGTTCATTCCTTCACACACAGAACACAGCCAGTTGCTTTCAATCATCCTATAGTAAAATGAACAACACCATCACTTCCTTCCTTCACACACAGAACACAGCCAGTTGCTTTCAATCATCCTATAGTAAGATGAACAACACCATCACTTGGTTCATTCCTTCACACACAGAACACAGCCAGTTGCTTTCAATCATCCTATAGTAAGATGAACAACACCATCACTTCCTTCCTTCACACACACAGAACACAGCCAGTTGCTTTCAATCATCCTTTAGTCAGATAAACAACACCATCACTTCCTTCCTTCCTTCACACACAGAACACAGCCAGTTGCTTTCAATCATCCTATAGTAAGATGAACAACACCATCACTTCCTTCCTTCACACACACAGAACACAGCCAGTTGCTTTCAATCATCCTATAGTAAGATAAACAACACCATCACTTCCTTCCTTCACACACACAGAACACAGCCAGTTGCTTTCAATCATCCTTTAGTCAGATAAACAACACCATCACTTCCTTCCTTCCTTCACACACAGAACACAGCCAGTTGCTTTCAATCATCCTATAGTAAGATGAACAACACCATCACTTCCTTCCTTCACACACACAGAACACAGCCAGTTGCTTTCAATCATCCTATAGTAAGATGAACAACACCATCACTTCCTTCCTTCACACACACAGAACACAGCCAGTTGCTTTCAATCATCCTATAGTAAGATAAACAACACCATCACTTCCTTCCTTCACACACACAGAACACAGCCAGTTGCTTTCAATCATCCTATAGTAAGATGAACAACACCATCACTTCCTTCCTTCCTTCACACACACAGAACACAGCCAGTTGCTTTCAATCATCCTTTAGTCAGATAAACAACACCATCACTTCCTTCCTTCACACACAGAACACAGCCAGTTGCTTTCAATCATCCTTTAGTCAGATAAACAACACCATCACTTCCTTCCTTCCTTCACACACAGAACACAGCCAGTTGCTTTCAATCATCCTATAGTAAGATGAACAACACCATCACTTCCTTCCTTCACACACACAGAACACAGCCAGTTGCTTTCAATCATCCTATAGTAAGATGAACAACACCATCACTTCCTTCCTTCCTTCCTTCCTTCACACACAGAACACAGCCAGCTGCTTTCAATCATCCTTTAGTAAGATGAACAACACCATCACTTTCTTCCTTCACACACACAGAACACAGCCAGTTGCTTTCAATCATCCTTTAGTAAGATGAACAACACCATCACTTCCTTCCTTCCTTCCTTCACACACAGAACACAGCCAGTTGCTTTCAATCATCCTATAGTAAGATGAACAACACCATCACTTGGTGTCACGATTTAGTGACATGGATCGGGAAAGTGTCACTCTGTGGGGTGCCTTCTCTTGGTCAATTGCGATAGAAAGCGCCTGTGCTTTCTGTCAACGGCTGGGTTTCAGCTGACCGAGAAAAGCAAACACGGGAATTTCGTGTCGCACGGATTTCACGTGGGTGATTTCTGCTGTCGGGCAAAACTGGGATAGCTGAACTTGGAAGGTGACAAGGTGAGTCACGTGATTTTGTCCAGGTTGTCTGTTTGAGACATATTAATGACACACTCGAAACTCAGCAGCGAGAGAGAAGAGTCGGTGTCAGAATTATCCTACAAGTTTGATGGTCTTCAACACGTATAGATACTTTACTGTATATCAACGTGCCATGCTGCTTATCGCCGGTGGGGCTTGATAGGAACTACAAGGACAGACCACCTTCTTCCTGTATACATGCTGGCTGACAGTCGGGGCGTCAAGGTTTCTCCGCTGTGCGTTTTCACCGCATAAGGATTCAGCGCGAGAGGAGGATGACGGTATTTCTGTGACGAACAGAAGTCATTCGAAAGGAAGCGGATTCGCTTAAAAGAGAGCTACCTACATAAGGCTGTTGAGGTAATAAATCATTATTTAACGCTGTTGACGAGTCTGTGTTTGTGGAATGAAATACTCTCTGTTGTTCTTTCCAGGTTAGCGCATAATTTGCTCTTTGTGACGCTAAAATACTAATCTGTATATGGTTTTTGCAGATATGGAGAGAAGGAAGGAAAATAGCTGATTTGTTGTTGTAAAAGTCCGTTTGTGCAGGCCCACGTGCTCGATGAAATATGTCAGGGTGACATGTTTAAAGGTGGCGTGTGAGGGATAGCATGACATGTTTAGTGCACCGATGCTTTTTGTTGCAGCCTTCTTCTGTTGCTGCCGACGTACTCTACTACGTGCTACGCTGGGATGCTGTAACCAGGTCGTCCGCGGCATCGATGTAACCTGCTAACCTGCTGTACTGGTGATTTGCTGTCGCTGTCGCCGTCCTGCCCATCTACGCGTCTACTACATCTTTCTGGTAGACTACGGGGAGGACCTTCAGCGACTGAGTGAGGCGCCTGATGTCTCCACTGTTCCCTGCTTCGTTGCCACGCTAACCGGCACTACATTCAACGGAGCAGGAGACTACAGACTAATTACGGGCCGCCCACTCAGTGGCAAAAAGCTAAGTTGCATCATGTCTTTTGCACCCTTACCACCAAGTCATCTGTTGTATTAATGATTATACTCGAGTGGTGACGACGTGGGGTGTGTGACACCTGCATGAATTAGCACTTTAAGGCAGACAGTTAACTTTTCCTAACTATACACGGGATCAGCGTGTTATTATTTCTGTACTTTAACTGGCATTTTTGTCAGTGACCACTTGTTTTTACGTATTTAACGTAAAAAGAACATCTTTTGGAGTGAAGTCTCGAGGGAGGTGGCGTGATATTACATAAACAGGCATCTGAAATTTATACTTTTGTTGATTCTATCTATTTGTATGACTGCGAGAGTGGATCGTGGTGTGGTTAGTTAGTTAGAAGTAACTAACCGTTCATAATCACCTTATTGTGATAATGAAACGTGACACTTGGTTCCTTCACACACAGAACACAGCCAGTTGCTTTCAATCATCCTTTAGTATGATGAACAACACCATCACTTCCTTCCTTCACACACAGAACACAGCCAGTTGCTTTCAATCATCCTATAGTAAGATGAACAACACCATCACTTGGTTCATTCCTTCACACACAGAACACAGTCAGTTGCTTTCAATCATCCTATAGTAAGATAAACAACACCATCACTTCCTTCCTTCACACACACAGAACACAGCCAGTTGCTTTCAATCATCCTATAGTAAGATGAACAACACCATCACTTCCTTCCTTCACACACACAGAACACAGCCAGTTGCTTTCAATCATCCTTTAGTAAGATGAACAACACCATCACTTCCTTCCTTCACACACAGAACACAGCCAGTTGCTTTCAATCATCCTATAGTAAGATGAACAACACCATCACTTCCTTCCTTCACACACAGAACACAGCCAGTTGCTTTCAATCATCCTATAGTAAGATGAACAACACCATCACTTCCTTCCTTCACACACAGAACACAGCCAGTTGCTTTCAATCATCCTATAGTAAGATGAACAACACCATCACTTCCTTCCTTCACACACAGAACACAGCCAGTTGCTTTCAATCATCCTATAGTAAGATGAACAACACCATCACTTCCTTCCTTCACACACAGAACACAGCCAGTTGCTTTCAATCATCCTATAGTAAGATGAACAACACCATCACTTCGTTCCTTCCTTCACACACACAGAACACAGCCAGTTGCTTTCAATCATCCTTTAGTAAGATGAACAACACCATCACTTCGTTCCTTCCTTCACACACACACGCTACAAAGCATTGCTTCAAACCATCCCAAAGTATGACCAACAACAGAACTGATCAAAAATCAAACTGTTAAATTAAACACTTGTGACTGCGCTCAGAAGGCAGACAGAGCTATGACATGTCAAATAAGGGGCGCTGTAAGTTAGTGTCAAAAGCCTAGGTGGATGTGCTATGGATCACAAAGGGGGCAACTCACCATGAGACGCGCAGCCTCCAGCCAGACGTCCTCGGACTTGGGACACTCCTCGCATCCCTTCATGATGAGATTCCTAGCCGCCTGCACCTTGCCCGTCACCTCCTCCAGACGGGCCGACGCTATCCATGCTGACAACAACACAACACAACACACGTGTCACACACAGTACAACATACGTGTCACACACACAGACCAACACAGAACAACACACAAGTTACACACAGTACAACATATGTGTCACACACACAGACCAACACAGAACAACACACAAGTCACACACAGTACAACACAACACAACACACACAGTACAACATACGTGTCACACACACAGACCAACACAGAACAACACACAAGTCAAACACAGTACAACACAACACAACACACACAGTACAACATATGTGTCACACACACAGACCAACACAGAACAACACACAAGTCACACACAGTACAACACAACACAACACACACAGTACAACATACGTGTCACACACACAGACCAACACAGAACAACACACAAGTTACACACAGTACAACATATGTGTCACACACACAGACCAACACAGAACAACACACAAGTCACACACAGTACAACACAACACAACACACACAGTACAACATATGTGTCACACACACAGACCAACACAGAACAACACACAAGTCACACACAGTACAACACAACACAACACACACAGTACAACATACGTGTCACACACACAGACCAACACAGAACAACACACAAGTTACACACAGTACAACATATGTGTCACACACACAGACCAACACAGAACAACACACAAGTTACACACAGTACAACACAACACAACACACACAGTACAACACTATGAGTTATTTCTAATATTCTGACTGTTAGAAAATGATAACAGACGTGTCGAGAAAATGGATATCTGTGTGAGCCGGCAGGGAGTCATCTCCAGATATGAGGCAAGAGAGGAGAGAGAGGGACACAGAGAGAGAGAGAGAGAGAGAGAGAGAGAGACAGAGACAGAGAGAGTGAGAGAGAGAGAGAGAGAGGAAGAGAGAGGAAGAGGGAGGAAGAGAGAGGAAGAGAGAGGGAGAGAGAGGGAGGGACAGAGAGAGAGAGAGAGAGAGAGAGAGAGAGAGAGAGGGAGAGAGAGGGAGAGAGAGGAAGAGAAAGAGGGAGAGAGAGGGAGAGAGAGGAAGAGAGAGGAAGAGAGAGGGAGAGAGAGGGAGAGAGAGGGAGAGAGAGAGGGGAAGAGAGAGGGAGAGAGAGAGAGAGAGAGAGAGAGAGAGAGAGGAAGAGAGAGGAAGAGAGAGGAAGAGACAGAGAGAGAGGAGAGAGAGAGAGAGAGACAGAGAGAGAGGAGAGAGAGAGAGAGAGAGAGAGAGAGGAAGAGAGAGGAAGAGAGAGGAAGAGAGAGGGAGAGAGAGGAAGAGAGAGAGAGAGAGAGAGAGAGAGAGAGAGAGAGGGAGAGAGGAAGAGAGAGGAAGAGAGAGGAAGAGAGAGGGAGAGAGAGGAAGAGAGAGGGAGAGAGAGGGAGAGAGAGAGGGGAAGAGAGAGGGAGAGAGAGAGGGAGAGAGAGGGAGAGAGAGGAAGAGGGAGGCAGAGAGAGGGAGAGAGAGGGAGAGAGAGGGAGAGAGAGGGCGAGGGAGAGGGAGAGAGAGAAAGGGAGAGAGAAAAAGGGAGAGGGATGGAGAGAGGGAGGGAGAGAGAGAGAGGGGAAGAGAGAGGGAGAGAGAGAGAGAGAGAAAAAGAGAGAGGAAGAGAGAGGGAGAGAGAAAAAGGGAGAGAGAGGGAGAGAGAGAGGGAGAGAGAGAGAGTGAGAGAGAAAGACAATGACAATTCTTTATTTAACGAGGATAATAGTGTGAGCAGTGATCTGCTTTTTTATATCTGGCCCCCACCCTAAAGAGGGACTAATCTAAAATGGCGGTATAAACAAGCAAAGGAAACAACCGAGGGAGAGAGAGAGTGAAGGGTGAGGGAGTGAGAGGGAGAGAGAGGGATCGAGAGACAGAGAGAGAGGGAGGTATAGTTGTGTATTTACCTGGGGGGTGTTTGGGGTTGGTCTCTCTGACGGACTTGAGGAGGAGTCTTGCCTTCTTGACGTCGTTGATGTCACCGCCGTGTGACGGCAGCATGGACTGCAGGTCTGTCAGGTAACCCTTAGGGTCCACCACTGTCTGACCGCTCACAGAGTCTGACACCTGTCACAGGTAACACAGTATAATACAGGTCAGTCAGGTAACACAGTATCATACAGGTCAGTCAGGTAACACAGTATCATACAGGTCAGTCAGGTAACACAGTATCATACAGGTCAGTCAGGTAACACAGTATAATACAGGTCAGTCAGGTAACACAGTATCATACAGGTCAGTCAGGTAACACAGTATAATACAGGTCAGTCAGGTAACACAGTATCATACAGGTCAGTCATGTAACACAGTATCATACAGGTCAGTCAGGTAACACAGTATCATACAGGTCAGTCAGGTAACACAGTATCATACAGGTCAGTCAGGTAACACAGTATCATACAGGTCAGTCAGGTAACACAGTATCATACAGGTCAGTCAGGTAACACAGTATCATACAGGTCAGTCAGGTAACACAGTATCATACAGGTCAGTCAGGTAACACAGTATCATACAGGTCAGTCAGGTAACACAGTATAATACAGGTCAGTCAGGTAACACAGTATCATACAGGTCAGTCAGGTAACACAGTACAATACAGGTCAGTCAGGTAACACAGTATAATACAGGTCAGTCAGGTAACACAGTATAATACAGGTCAGTCAGGTAACACAGTATAATACAGGTCAGTCAGGTAACACAGTATCATACAGGTCAGTCAGGTAACACGGTATCATACAGGTCAGTCAGGTAACACAGTATAATACAGGTCAGTCAGGTAACACAGTATAATACAGGTCAGTCAGGTAACACAGTATCATACAGGTCTGTCAGGTAACACAGTATTTCCTTGTTTTTACTACCTATTTTATTCATGTTTTTATTACTTAGTTAGTGGAAGAATCTGTTGTAATGTATGTTTGATGGTGTATGCTTTTAATCAAGCGTTGCTGACTATGAATGTAGATGTAAATGCTTGTATAACTGTGTTTGAATTTTAAATGTGTCAAGCGCAAAGAGCATAATTGTAAAGTTATGATGTTGCGCTATATAAATGCTCATTTATTATTATTATTATTATTATTATCATACAGGTCAGTCAGGTAACACAGTATAATACAGGTCAGTCAGGTAACACAGTATCATACAGGTCAGTCAGGTAACACAGTATCATACAGGTCAGTCAGGTAACACAGTATAATATAGGTCAGTCAGGTAACACAGTATAATACAGGTCAGTCAGGTAACACAGTATAATACAGGTCAGTCAGGTAACACAGTATCATACAGGTCAGTCAGGTAACACAGTATCATACAGGTCAGTCAGGTAACACAGTATCATACAGGTCAGTCAGGTAACACAGTATCATACAGGTCAGTCAGGTAACACAGTATCATACAGGTCAGTCAGGTAACACAGTATCATACAGGTCAGTCAGGTAACACAGTATCATACAGGTCAGTCAGGTAACACAGTATAATACAGGTCAGTCAGGTAACACAGTATCATACAGGTCAGTCAGGTAACACAGTATCATACAGGTCAGTCAGGTAACACAGTATCATACAGGTCAGTCAGGTAACACAGTATCATACAGGTCAGTCAGGTAACACAGTATCATACAGGTCAGTCAGGTAACACAGTATAATACAGGTCTGTCAGGTAACCCTCAGGGTCAACCCCTGTCTGACTGCTCACAGAGTCTGACACCTGTCACAGGTAACACAGTATCATACAGGTGTGCTAGAAATCAGTGGGTGGTTCCCAGCAGAATGCAGAATTAAGAGAAAAAAGAAAACTTATCTTGTTGCAACAAGTCCACTGTATTCTATTCAACTGGGATTTTTGCCTCCTCAGCTGAAGTCTGCCCGCGGCTAGTTCGCAGCTGGCGGGCTAATTATAGTCGAACTCTCCCCTTCCGCGCGCAAGGCGGCAAGCCGAAAGCAGGCGTCTTATCTAGGTCACTCTGGAATGTGTCTAAGTGAAAATGCCGGTCTGTAAAAATTCGTGTTTCTTGGTGTGAAAATGGGATCGTTTTCGTGACTTGACCCGTGGATTACGTTCATCTTGTCTATTTGGTTAGTCTGATATACAGGCTTTGTGTTAGTGCAAACTAGAGGTTAGTGTCTGACTCATTTTCTAACCACGCTCAATATTGATAGCAGCCACCGACTGTGTTTCTTATGTTGCCGTCAGTAAGTACTTAGTCTAAACTGTGTGATAGAGTGAGAATAAGTTTTGAGTCAGGTGTTTGTGTTTCATTTCTGGAGCAGTTTTGTGCCGTAATTTTTGTTAACCCACGCGCTGCACGGTTCTCGGAACAGGCACTCGATACAAGACACTTGTTTTATGCAGTACGACAATCACTGTGGCTGTTCACTCTAGTGCATTTCATTGTTTCTGCTTTTTTTATTGCTTGTTTTGCGTTTCCCCCCTTCTTTTTTGTTCTTTAGTATATGACGTGTTTATTCTTAACTTAATGTTGTTCTTAACTTAGTGTAAAGAGTGTGTTTACACTCACATTTGAACCGTTTAGTTTGAAATTACACCCACTCTATTCCATTACAATGCACGTCATCTTTTCTTTTCTAAAGCATCTCAGAGAAATAACAACCCCAACTGTTGTGCTGTGTTGTTTTGTTTCGTTTTGTCTGTTCTGTTTTGTTTGCGATAATGAAACAAACGTTAAATTTTCCGTCGGATCGACGAGTTTTGTTTCCTGTGGTATATGCAAGTTTGTGAGAACAATAGTGAAAACAAGAGTCGACTGTGTTGAAAAACTTGTGTGCTGTTCTGGGATAGCTGCATCGATGAGTCAAGTCAAGTTTTATTCACATGCAGCTAACAATTTGCCTGAACATGTATTGCCGTGAGATCTTTTTTCTTTATATTTTGTTACTGACATTATTTACATTATTTTGAATTATATAATTATATAAACGCAAAACAAATTTTACATGCGCACCACGAAATGCATGCCTATAATATGTATGTAAATACGACTGTATATACTCTGCTGTTTTTATATATTTTGTAAAGTGTTGTATATATACATATATGTGTACAAAATGTGCATAGTGTGTGTGTGTATGTGTGTGTGTGTGTGTGTGTGTGTGTGTGTGTGTGTGTGTGTGTGTATATGTACTTGGGGATTAAGTTGGTCTTTTTCTTTCATTAATTAGTGTTCTTTTATTGTGGCACATTTAGGATGTTTTGTTTACTGTGTTGTCTTCTGCCGTCTTATATATTGTGCCGTCTTACATACTGTGCCGTGCTTTGAGATGTTGGGTTTCCTGTTTCTTTAAATGCAGCATGCACAGGTTTTTCAGGGTGTTTCTTTAAATGCAGCATTGTGACAAATGGATTTGTACATAGTTTAGTCTAAATTAATGTTTAACATTTTTTAGAAATGTTATTAAATGTGTGCAGATTAGCTTACCATACTTTCAATTCGCATAGTATGGCCTGATAGAATTGACCAATGGAAGAAGAGGTTTCAATCCGCATAGTATGGCCTGATAGAATTGACCAATGGGAGAGGAGATTACTAAACTGGAGGAACTGTAAGTAGCCATGTTTGCTGTATCAAGCAGAACATCATAAACTATCACTGGAGACGGGTGTGTCTGTTGTATCAAGCAGAACATCATAAACTATCACGGGTGTGTCTGCCCAGGGCTCTACAGTTATGATCGGGTTCTCAGATAGCATTGAGGTCGACGGTATGTGACTCATGCCTGGATGAATCATGTTGGATTCATTGCTGTGAATACACAGCACCCCGGTGGGAGTGAGGGTGTACTCTACTGCGGGAAAGAAGGAAGAAGATGAGCATCCCCTCCTTGTCGCCACGGCGTAGAAGGTCGTCGGATGCAACGGCACAAGGTTGTAACGCAGCGCAGGAATTCTTGGATCCGGTGGAATCCCACCCCATATCACCATGGTCGTAATCTTTCATTGGTGTGATATGGATCAAGTAAATGAACCCGCTGAACTGTGAGTAACCACTGAACTGTGCGTAACCACTGAATTGTGCGTAACAAGTGAATTGTGCGTAACAAGTGAATTGTACGTAACAAGTGAACTGTGAGTAATAAGTGAACTGTGAGTAACAAGTGAACTGTGAGTAACAAGTGACGACGTCATCGAGGGACAGATATTCCTCCACATAACTACTCAACTTTATTATTATATTTCAATGAATTTAAGTGACTGTTGATTGTATGTGAATTGTCATACATGTATTTTGTATGAATGAAATATAGGTACGAGGGCAAAGGGCAATAACTTGTTTAAGTCTTTGTGCCTAGTTTGAGTGCTGTGTGTGTGTGAAATGGACTGACTTAGTAAACAGAGTTAGGACATGCATTTCTGATAGAATAGTTATTTACACACAGACACTCACCATTAAAAACCCTTCGTAACAAGCATGCACATGTTTTTCAGAGTGCAAAGAGCAGCATAATTATATACTTGGGGGGGAGCACACACTTTTTCTAATTCTCTCATTTATCCTTTCTTCTGTCTTGTACATTGTGGCATGCATTGCAATATATATAACTATTGAGAGATGCCCGGCAAAACACACTGAAAACACCAGTTCCGAAAGGCAGGGAGGGCCACTTATCACGCACTCTGAACAGTGCAGAAAACTTTCTCAGTTTTTACCCTCTTTGCTATCTCTCTAGAGCACTGCTCTTGGCATACAGATCCTGATCAACACAGCTAACAGAGCGGGCCGGCCACGCTAGCTGCTATAGACAAGGAAAGAGTGGTCTGGCCGTATTTCAGGCGCCACTGTGGATGGGAGGGGTAGGAGGGAAATGGGGGAGGAAAGGGTAAATAGGCGGGAGGGGAGTGGTTCTTGCCAGTTATTTTTAACTGGAGCCAGCCTGGAGCAGACAGTACCTGTAATGGAATACAGTGAGTCACTTTGTACCTGTGTGACGGGTCAGTGCATACAGCAGACAACATTACCTGTAATGGAATACAGTGAGTCACTTTGTACCTGTGTGACGGGTCAGTGCATACAGCAGACAACATTACCTGTAATGGAATACAGTGAGTCACTTTGTACCTGTGTGACGGGTCAGTGCATACAGCAGACAACAGTACCTGTAATGGAATACAGTGAGTCACTTTGTACCTGTGTGACGGGTCAGTGCATACAGCAGACAACATTACCTGTAATGGGATACAGTGAGTCACTTTGTACCTGTGTGACGGGTCAGTGCATACAGCAGACAACATTACCTGTAATGGGATACAGTGAGTCACTTTGTACCTGTGTGACGGGTCAGTGCATACAGCAGACAACATTACCTGTAATGGGATACAGTGAGTCACTTTGTACCTGTGTGACGGGTCAGTGCATACAGCAGACAACATTACCTGTAATGGGATACAGTGAGTCACTTTGTACCTGTGTGACGGGTCAGTGCATACAGCAGACAACATTACCTGTAATGGGATACAGTGAGTCACTTTGTACCTGTGTGACGGGTCAGTGCATACAGCAGACAACATTACCTGTAATGGGATACAGTGAGTCACTTTGTACCTGTGTGACGGGTCAGTGCATACAGCAGACAACATTACCTGTAATGGGATACAGTGAGTCACTTTGTACCTGTGTGACGGGTCAGTGCATACAGCAGACAACATTACCTGTAATGGGATACAGTGAGTCACTTTGTACCTGTGTGACGGGTCAGTGCATACAGCAGACAACATTACCTGTAATGGGACACAGTGAGTCACTTTGTACCTGTGTGACGGGTCAGTGCATACAGCAGACAACATTACCTGTAATGGGATACAGTGAGTCACTTTGTACCTGTGTGACGGGTCAGTGCATACAGCAGACAACATTACCTGTAATGGGATACAGTGAGTCACTTTGTACCTGTGTGACGGGTCAGTGCATACAGCAGACAACATTACCTGTAATGGAATACAGTGAGTCACTTTGTACCTGTGTGACGGGTCAGTGCATACAGCAGACAACATTACCTGTAATGGAATACAGTGAGTCACTTTGTACCTGTGTGACGGGTCAGTGCATACAGCAGACAACATTACCTGTAATGGGATACAGTGAGTCACTTTGTACCTGTGTGACGGGTCAGTACATACAGCAGACAACATTACCTGTAATGGGATACAGTGAGTCACTTTGTACCTGTGTGACGGGTCAGTGCATACAGCAGACAACATTACCTGTAATGGGATACAGTGAGTCACTTTGTACCTGTGTGACGGGTCAGTGCATACAGCAGACAACATTACCTGTAATGGAATACAGTGAGTCACTTTGTACCTGTGTGACGGGTCAGTGCATACAGAAGACAACATTACCTGTGTGAGTTTGATGTCCATGAGCGTGTTCCTGGCCTGACCGATCTTCTTCATGTCGATGTCCGTCGCCGAGCCGATGGGGGTGATGGAACCAAACGGTGTGTTCAGGCCTCCAAATTTCTACACACACAGTACAACTTATGAACTGAGGCAGATATCACACCAATCCTTTCTTCAAGTATGTCACAGAAGTGTAACATCTCTCATACACATACACACTGGCTAGAACGGAAACAGTCACAAATATACCCAAAACATATCGTTAAAAAAAATCAGCTGGGTATGCGTTACCAGCCTCCCCCCCCCCCCCCCCCCCCCCCTCAACCCCTCTCTCTCACCTGTT
The DNA here is from genome assembly GCF_037325665.1 of Littorina saxatilis. Taxonomy (NCBI): domain Eukaryota; kingdom Metazoa; phylum Mollusca; class Gastropoda; order Littorinimorpha; family Littorinidae; genus Littorina; species Littorina saxatilis. The sequence continues at coordinate 45,248,516 of NC_090255.1, read as the reverse complement.
CCTGTTCACTGACAGAGGAGTTGACGCTGCCTGCCGCGGCGGCTCTGGCCAGCACACTGTCTGGTACGGGTGTGTACCTGTCACATTATAGTAGTATTAGTACATGTTGTTATTACCACTGTCTGGTACAGGTTTGTACCTGTGACATTGTACATGTAGTAGTATTAGTACATGTTGTTATAACCACTGTCTGGTACAGGTTTGTACCTGTGACATTGTAGTAGTATTAGTACATGTTGTTATAACCACTGTCTGGTACAGGTTTGTACCTGTGACATTGTAGTAGTATTAGTACATGTAGCTATAACCACTGTCTGGTACAGGTTTGTACCTGTGACATTGTAGAAGTATTAGTATATGTAGCTTTAACCACTGTCTGGAATAGGTGTGAACCTGTCACATTGTAGTAGTATTAGTACATGTAGCTATAACCACTGTCTGGTATAGGTGTGAACCTGTCACATTGTAGTAGTATTAGTGCATGTAGCTATAACCACTGTCTGGTATAGGTGTGAACCTGTCACATTGTAGTAGTATTAGTACATGTAGCTTTTGTTTGTTTGTTTGCTTAACGCCCAGCCGACCACGAAGGGCCATATCAGGGCGGTGCTGCTTTGACATATAACGTGCGCCACACACAAGACAGAAGTCGCAGCACAGGCTTCATGTCTCACCCAGTCACATTATTCTGACACCGGACCAACCAGTCCTAGCACTAACCCCATAATGCCAGACGCCAGGCGGAGCAGCCACTAGATTGCCAATTTTAAAGTCTTAGGTATGACCCGGCCGGGATTCGAACCCACGACCTCCCGATCACGGGGCGGACGCCTTACCACTAGGCCAACCGTGCCGGTATATTACATGTAGCTATAACCACTGTCTGGTATTATTATTATTATTATTATTATTATTATTGTGATCATTTTTATGCGCCTAATCTAGATATAGCCCTAGGCGCTTACATATTAATTTCTGCTGTTTGAAATGGAATTTTTTACAGACAGACAGACAAACTGTCACGATCTAGTGACATAGACCAAGAAAGTGTCACTCAGTGGGGTGCCTTCTCTTGGTCAATTGCGACTGAAAGCGCCTGTGCGTGAGTCGGGGCAAAACGGCAGAGTTTTGCTGACAGCGCAGAGCACGCGGAGATTGTGCCGCACGGATTTTTCGGGGGTAATTCTGCTTTGCGAGGCAGAATTGTGGATAGCTGAACTTGATATGTGACAAGGTTAGTCACGTGTTATTGTCTAGGTGGTCTGTGAGAGACACAAGGACGGCGCACTTGACACTCAGCGGCAGAAGAAGAAGGATCGAATACGACGGTTTCTAGAGTATGATGGATTTCACCGAATAGAATATTCGGCACTCTAGGGGAACTTCAGCGAGTTATCACCTTCTCACTGCCACATGTTTTGCTGAGGACGAGTCGTCAAATCTTTCCTTCGTCGTGCGATGGTCTTCGCATAAGTATTCGACAAGGGGTTTCTGGATGTTGTTGTCACTGTTGACGAACAGAGGCCATTCCAGGGAGGAAGCGGGTTTTGCTTCCATGAGAGTGCTACATTCATAGGCTGTTTGAGGTAATAAATCATTATTTAACGCTGTTGACGAGTCTGTGTTTGTGGAATGAAATACTCTCTGTTGTTCTTTCCAGGTTAGCGCATAATCTGCTCTCTGTGACGCTAAAATACTAACCTGTATATGGTTTTTGCAGGTAGGAAGAGAAGGACGAAAAATGGCTGTTTTGTTGTTGTGGAAAGTCCGTTTGTGCAGGCCCACGTGCTCGATGAGATATGTAAAGATGACATGTTTAAAGGTGGAGGGTGAGGGGTAGCTGACATGTTTAGTGCACCGATGCTTTCTGTTTGCAGCTTTTTCCTAACTTCTGTTCGGCTGCCTTTTGGGGGACCACGCTAACCAGCAAACCGGCTAACCAGCGAACCGGCTAACCAGCTAACCAGCGAACCGGCTAACCAGCTAACCAGCGACTGGGTGCGGCGCCTGATGCCTCCACAGTTCCCTGCTTCGTCACCACGCTAACCAGCACTTCATTCGACGGAGCAGTTGTGGAGGCTAAAAAGACTAATTACAGGCCGTCCACCCAGTGGCCAAAGAAAGCTAAGTGCACCATGTCTTTGCACCCCTTTGACCACCGTTGTTATTTTTGCTATCTGTGATTATACTCGAGTAGTGACGACGTGGGGTGTGTGACACCTGCATGAACTAGCACTTTTGGAGCAGAACAGTCGTATTTTCTTATCTTTACACGGGATCAGCGTGTTACTATAATTTTCTATATTCTAACTGGCATTTTGTCAGTGACCACGGGTTTTTTACGTTTTGCGAACGTAAAAGAACATATTTTGAGTGAAGTCTCGAGGGAGGTGGCGAGTTTTTACATAAACAGGCGTCTGAAACTTATACTTTTGTTGTCTCTATTAAATTGTATGACTGCGAGAGTGGATCGTGGTGTGGTTAGTTAGTTAGTAGTAACTAACCGTTTCATAATCACCTTAAGTGATATATTGAAACGTGACACAAACAGACATTTTTTACACACAATATATAACGCATTCACATCGGCCAGTAAAGCTCAGTAGCCTATTAGGCGAGCATTCACCTTTCACGGCCTTTATTCCAAGTCAAACGGGTATTTGGTGGACATTTTTATCTATGCCTATACAATTTTGCCAGGAAAGACCCTTTTGTCAATCGTGGGATCTTTAACGTGCACACCCCAATGTAGTGTACACGAAGGGACCTCAGTTTTTCGTCTCATCCGAAAGACTAGCACTTGAACCCACCACCTAGGTTAGGAAAGGGGGGAGAAAATTGCGGCCTGACCCAGGGTCGAACACGCAACCTCTCGCTTCCGAGCGCAAGTGCGTTACCACTCGGCCACCCAGTGATATGGTGTGGTGTGAACCTGTCACATTGTAGTAGTATAGTACATGTAGCTATAACCACTGTCTGGTATAGGTGTGAACCTGTCACATTGTAGTAGTATAGTACATGTAGCTATAACCACTGTCTGGTATAGGTGTGAACCTGTCACATTGTAGTAGTATAGTACATGTAGCTATAACCACTGTCTGGTATAGGTGTGAACCTGTCACATTGTAGTAGTATAGTACATGTAGCTATAACCACTGTCTGGTATAGGTGTGAACCTGTCACATTGTAGTAGTATAGTACATGTAGCTATAACCACTGTCTGGTATAGGTGTGAACCTGTCACATTGTAGTAGTATAGTACATGTAGCTATAACCACTGTCTGGTATAAGTGTGAACCTGTCACATTGTAGTAGTATAGTACATGTAGCTATAACCACTGTCTGGTATAGGTGTGAACCTGTGACATTATAGTAGTATTAGTACTTGTAGCTATAACCACTGTCTGGTATAGGTGTGAACCTGTCACATTGTAGTAGTATAGTACATGTAGCTATAACCACTGTCTGGTATAGGTGTGAACCTGTCACATTGTAGTAGTATAGTACATGTAGCTATAACCACTGTCTGGTATAGGTGTGAACCTGTCACATTGTAGTAGTATTAGTACATGTAGCTATAACCACTGTCTGGTATAGGTGTGAACCTGTCACATTGTAGTAGTATTAGTACATGTAGCTATAACCACTGTCTGGTATAGGTGTGAACCTGTCACATTGTAGTAGTATAGTACATGTAGCTATAACCACTGTCTGGTATAGGTGTGAACCTGTCACATTGTAGTAGTATTAGTACATGTAGCTATAACCACTGTCTGGTATAGGTGTGAACCTGTCACATTGTAGTAGTATAGTACATGTAGCTATAACCACTGTCTGGTATAGGTGTGAACCTGTCACATTGTAGTAGTATAGTACATGTAGCTATAACCACTGTCTGGTATAGGTGTGAACCTGTCACATTGTAGTAGTATTAGTACATGTAGCTATAACCACTGTCTGGAATAGGTGTGAACCTGTCACATTATAGTAGTATTAGTACATGTAGCTATAACCACTGTCTGGTATAGGTGTGAACCTGTCACATTGTAGTAGTATAGTACATGTAGCTATAACCACTGTCTGGTATAGGTGTGAACCTGTCACATTGTAGTAGTATTAGTACATGTAGCTATAACCACTGTCTGGTATAGGTGTGAACCTGTCACATTGTAGTAGTATAGTACGTGTAGCTATAACCACTGTCTGGTATAGGTGTGAACCTGTCACATTGTAGTAGTATAGTACATGTAGCTATAACCACTGTCTGGTATAGGTGTGAACCTGTCACATTGTAGTAGTATAGTACATGTAGCTATAACCACTGTCTGGTATAGGTGTGAACCTGTCACATTGTAGTAGTATAGTACATGTAGCTATAACCACTGTCTGGTATAGGTGTGAACCTGTCACATTGTAGTAGTATAGTACATGTAGCTATAACCACTGTCTGGTACAGGTGTGAACCTGTCACATTGTAGTAGTATTAGTACATGTAGCTATAAGCACTGTCTGGTATAGGTGTGAACCTGTCACATTGTAGTAGTATAGTACATGTAGCTATAAGCACTGTCTGGTATAGGTGTGAACCTGTCACATTATAGTAGTATTAGTACATGTAGCTATAACCACTGTCTGGTATAGGTGTGAACCTGTCACATTGTAGTAGTATAGTACATGTAGCTATAACCACTGTCTGGTATAGGTGTGAACCTGTCACATTGTAGTAGTATTAGTACATGTAGCTATAACCACTGTCTGGTATAGGTGTGAACCTGTCACATTGTAGTAGTATAGTACATGTAGCTATAACCACTGTCTGGTATAGGTGTGAACCTGTCACATTGTAGTAGTATAGTACATGTAGCTATAACAGCTATAACCACTGTCTGGTATAGGTGTGAACCTGTCACATTGTAGTAGTATTAGTACATGTAGCTATAACCACTGTCTGGTATAGGTGTGAACCTGTCACATTGTAGTAGTATAGTACATGTAGCTATAACCACTGTCTGGTATAGGTGTGAACCTGTCACATTGTAGTAGTATAGTACATGTAGCTATAACAGCTATAACCACTGTCTGGTACAGGTTTGTACCTGTGACATTATAGTAGTATAGTACATGTAGCTATAACCACTGTCTGGTATAGGTGTGAACCTGTCACATTGTAGTAGTATAGTACATGTAGCTATAACCACTGTCTGGTATAGGTGTGAACCTGTCACATTGTAGTAGTATAGTACATGTAGCTATAACAGCTATAACCACTGTCTGGTATAGGTGTGAACCTGTCACATTGTAGTAGTATAGTACATGTAGCTATAACCACTGTCTGGTATAGGTGTGAACCTGTCACATTGTAGTAGTATAGTACATGTAGCTATAACCACTGTCTGGTATAGGTGTGAACCTGTCACATTGTAGTAGTATAGTACATGTAGCTATAACCACTGTCTGGTATAGGTGTGAACCTGTCACATTGTAGTAGTATAGTACATGTAGCTATAACCACTGTCTGGTATAGGTGTGAACCTGTCACATTGTAGTAGTATTAGTACATGTAGCTATAACCACTGTCTGGTATAGGTGTGAACCTGTCACATTGTAGTAGTATAGTACATGTAGCTATAACCACTGTCTGGTATAGGTGTGAACCTGTCACATTGTAGTAGTATAGTACATGTAGCTATAACCACTGTCTGGTATAGGTGTGAACCTGTCACATTGTAGTAGTATTAGTACATGTAGCTATAACCACTGTCTGGTATAGGTGTGAACCTGTCACATTGTAGTAGTATTAGTACATGTAGCTATAACCACTGTCTGGTATAGGTGTGAACCTGTCACATTGTAGTAGTATAGTACATGTAGCTATAACCACTGTCTGGTATAGGTGTGAACCTGTCACATTGTAGTAGTATAGTACATGTAGCTATAACCACTGTCTGGTATAGGTGTGAACCTGTCACATTGTAGTAGTATAGTACATGTAGCTATAACCACTGTCTGGTATAGGTGTGAACCTGTCACATTGTAGTAGTATAGTACATGTAGCTATAACCACTGTCTGGTATAGGTGTGAACCTGTCACATTGTAGTAGTATAGTACATGTAGCTATAACCACTGTCTGGTATAGGTGTGAACCTGTCACATTGTAGTAGTATAGTACATGTAGCTATAACCACTGTCTGGTATAGGTGTGAACCTGTCACATTGTAGTAGTATAGTACATGTAGCTATAACCACTGTCTGGTATAGGTGTGAACCTGTCACATTGTAGTAGTATAGTACATGTAGCTATAACCACTGTCTGGTATAGGTGTGAACCTGTCACATTGTAGTAGTATTAGTACATGTAGCTATAACCACTGTCTGGTATAGGTGTGAACCTGTCACATTGTAGTAGTATAGTACATGTAGCTATAACCACTGTCTGGTATAGGTGTGAACCTGTCACATTGTAGTAGTATAGTACATGTAGCTATAACCACTGTCTGGTATAGGTGTGAACCTGTCACATTGTAGTAGTATAGTACATGTAGCTATAACCACTGTCTGGTATAGGTGTGAACCTGTCACATTGTAGTAGTATAGTACATGTAGCTATAACCACTGTCTGGTATAGGTGTGAACCTGTCACATTGTAGTAGTATAGTACATGTAGCTATAACCACTGTCTGGTATAGGTGTGAACCTGTCACATTGTAGTAGTATAGTACATGTAGCTATAACCACTGTCTGGTATAGGTGTGAACCTGTCACATTGTAGTAGTATAGTACATGTAGCTATAACCACTGTCTGGTATAGGTGTGAACCTGTCACATTGTAGTAGTATAGTACATGTAGCTATAACCACTGTCTGGTATAGGTGTGAACCTGTCACATTGTAGTAGTATAGTACATGTAGCTATAACCACTGTCTGGTATAGGTGTGAACCTGTAGTATAGTACATGTAGCTATAACCACTGTCTGGTATAGGTGTGAACCTGTAGTATAGTACATGTAGCTATAACCACTGTCTGGTATAGGTGTGAACCTGTCACATTGTAGTAGTATAGTACATGTAGCTATAACCACTGTCTGGTATAGGTGTGAACCTGTCACATTGTAGTAGTATTAGTGCATGTAGCTATAACCACTGTCTGGTATAGGTGTGAACCTGTCACATTGTAGTAGTATAGTACATGTAGCTATAACCACTGTCTGGTATAGGTGTGAACCTGTCACATTGTAGTAGTATAGTACATGTAGCTATAACCACTGTCTGGTATAGGTGTGAACCTGTCACATTGTAGTAGTATAGTACATGTAGCTATAACCACTGTCTGGTATAGGTGTGAACCTGTCACATTGTAGTAGTATAGTACATGTAGCTATAACCACTGTCTGGTATAGGTGTGAACCTGTCACATTGTAGTAGTATTAGTACATGTAGCTATAACCACTGTCTGGTATAGGTGTGAACCTGTCACATTGTAGTAGTATAGTACATGTAGCTATAACCACTGTCTGGTATAGGTGTGAACCTGTCACATTGTAGTAGTATTAGTACATGTAGCTATAACCACTGTCTGGTATAGGTGTGAACCTGTCACATTGTAGTAGTATAGTACATGTAGCTATAACCACTGTAGTAGTATAGTACATGTAGCTATAACCACTGTAGTAGTATAGTACATGTAGCTATAACCACTGTAGTAGTATAGTACATGTAGCTATAACCACTGTCTGGTATAGGTGTGAACCTGTCACATTGTAGTGAACCTGTCACATTGTAGTAGTATAGTACATGTAGCTATAACCACTGTAGTAGTATAGTACATGTAGCTATAACCACTGTCCTTTACTTTAACACATAAAAACTGTGCTCCTTTCTTTTCCCCCTTTTACAAATTCCCTTAACCTTTCGACCTATGTTGTATTCGTCCGCCGAATCAGATATCATGTTGTTTTATACTAAATATAGGAGCACGTTTATAAGCTTAGCTTGTTGTGCTCCATAACACAACACACCATACCATAACACACCATACCACAACACACCATATCACAAATCACCATAACACAACACACCACACCATATCACAAATCACCATAACACACCACACCATAACACAAATCACCTCAACACACCACACTATAACACAACACACCATAACACAAATCACCATAACGCACCACACCACACCACAACACACAATAACACAAATCACCATAACACAACACACCACACCATATCACAAATCACCATAACACACCACACCTTAACACAAATCACCTTAACACACCACACTATAACACAACACACCATATCACAAATCACCATAACGCACCACACCACACCACAACACACCATAACACAACACACCACACCATATCACAAATCACCATAACACACCACACCATAACACAAATCACCTTAACACACCACACTATAACACAACACACCATATCACAAATCACCATAACACACCACAACACAAATCACCATAACACACCACAACACAAATCACCATAACACACCACAACACAAATCACCGTAACACAAATCACCGTAACGCACCACACCACAACACACCATATCACAAATCTCCATAACACACCACAACACAAATCACCATAACGCACCACACCACAACACACCATATCACAAATCACCATAACACACAACACAAATCACCATAACACAACACACCATAACACAACACACCACACCATATCACAAATCACCATAACACAACACACCATAACACAACACACCACACCATATCACAAATCACCATAACACAACACACCATATCACAAATCACCATAACACAACACACCATAACACAACACACCATAACACAAATCACCAAAATGCACAACACACCATAACACAACACACCATAACACAAATCACCATAACACAACACACCATAACACAAATCACCAAAACGCACAACACCACAACACACCATATCACAAATCAAAATAACACAACACACCACAACACAAGACCCACACATCAAGACCACAACACACCATAACACAACACACCATAACACAACACCCACACATCAAGACCACAACACACCATAACACAACACACCATAACACAACACACCATAACACAACACCCACACATCAAGACCACACCATAACACAACACACCATAACACAACACACCATAACACAACACCCACACATCAAGACCACACCATAACACAACACCCACACATCAAGACCACAACACACCATAACACAACACACCATAACACAACACACCATAACACAAATCACCATAACACAACACACCATAACACAAGACCCACACATCAAGACCACAACACAAGACCCACACATCAAGACCACAACACACCATAACACAACACACCATAACACAAGACCCACACATCAAGACCACAACACACCATAACACAACACACCACAACACAAGACCCACACATCAAGACCACAACACACCATAACACAACACATCATGACCACAACACACCATAACACAAGACCCACACATCAAGACCACAACACACCACAACACAACACACCATAACACAACACACCATAACACAACACACCATAACACAACACCCACACATCATGACCACAACACACCATAACACAAGACCCACACATCAAGACCACAACACACCATAACACAACACCCACACATCAAGACCACACCATAACACACCACACCATAACACACCACACCATAACACAAATCACCATAACACAACACACCATACCATAATGATAACACAAGACCCACACATCAAGACCACTCACTTTTCAGTGCGTCCCACCCTCTGCTTCCTGTTCCTGGCGTCCCCCACTTCAGGCAGGTTGTTCCACTCGTCCACCGACACCCCTGCCAGGTCACGCTGACACAGACACAACAAGTTAAGGTCAAGCTGACACAGAAACAACGAGTCATGTAATCATGAAGGACTGAACAACATAACGCATGAAAACAAAATAGACGATTTTTCAGAAATAACTATGTCGGGATTGTATGTGTTGTGGAAGAGTTACCTTTCCTTGCAGAACCTCTGTCAAACAGTGGAGGGACCAATCACCTCTGCCAAACAGGGGAGGGACCAAGAACCTCTGCCAAACAGGGGAGGGACCAATCACCTCTGCCAAACAGTGGAGGGACCAAGAACCTCTGCCAAACAGGGGAGGGACCAATCACCTCTGCAAAACAGGGGGGGGGGGGGGGGGGGGACCAATCACCTCTGTCAAACAGTGGAGGGACCAAGAACCTCTGCCAAACAGTGGCGTGACCAATCACCTCTGCCAAACAGGGGGGGGGGACCAATCACCTCTGTCAAACAGTGGAGGGACCAAGAACCTCTGCCAAACAGGGGAGGGACCAATCACCTCTGCCAAACAGGGGAGGGACCAATCACCTCTGCCAAACAGTGGAGGGACCAAGAACCTCTGCCAAACAGTGGAGGGACCAAGAACCTCTGCCAAACAGGGGAGGGACCAATCACCTCTGCCAAACAGGGGAGGGACCAAGAACCTCTGCCAAACAGTGGAGGGACCAAGAACCTCTGCCAAACAGGGGAGGGACCAATCACCTCTGCCAAACAGTGGAGGGACCAATCACCTCTGCCAAACAGGGGAGGGACCAAGAACCTCTGCCAAACAGTGGAGGGACCAATCACCTCTGCCAAACAGTGGAGGGACCAAGAACCTCTGCCAAACAGTGGAGGGACCAAGAACCTCTGCCAAACAGGGGAGGGACCAAGAACCTCTGCCAAACAGTGGGGGTACCAAGAACCTCTGCCAAACAGTGGAGGGACCAAGAACCTCTGCCAAACAGTGGAGGGACCAAGAACCTCTACCAAACAGTGGAGGGACCAATCACCTCTGCCAAACAGGGGAGGGACCAATCACCTCTGCCAAACAGTGGAGGGACCAAGAACCTCTGCCAAACAGGGGAGGGACCAAGAACCTCTGCCAAACAGGGGAGGGACCAATCACTTCTGCCAAACAGGGGAGGGACCAAGAACCTCTGCCAAACAGTGGAGGGACCAAGAACCTCTGCCAAACAGTGGAGGGACACACTCCCGTCGCTAGTGATTGGCACCTTCAATATTTGGCAGAGGTTTTGCAAGAAAGGTCACTCTCCCACAACACACACAAACCTGACAGTTATATTCGGAATTGGTCTATAACACCAGACCACAACACAACAAAACACACCTACACGTCCAGAACCCTATCCATACAAGACACTGTACTGCAGTCCACTTCTTCCCTATCTAGCTCTCATCACCTAATTCATAAAAGACATTGTGGTTGTTGTGAAGTGTTAATTATGGACAGGTCAAAGACATTGTGGTTGTTGTGAAGTGTTAATTATGGACAGGTCATAGACATAGTGGTTGTTGTGAAGTGTTAATTATGGACAGGTCATAGACATAGTGGTTGTTGTGAAGTGTTAATTATGGACAGGTCAAAGACATTGTGGTTGTTGTGAAGTGTTAATTATGGACAGGTCAAAGACATTGTGGTTGTTGTGAAGTGTTAATTATGGACAGGTCAAAGACATTGTGGTTGTTGTGAAGTGTTAATTATGGACAGGTCAAAGACATTGTGGTTGTTGTGAAGTGTTAATTATGGACAGGTCATAGTGGTTGTTGTGAGGTGTTAATTATGGACAGGTCATAGACATAGTGGTTGTTGTGAAGTGTTAATTATGGACAGGTCATAGACATAGTGGTTGTTGTGAAGTGTTAATTATGGACAGGTCAAAGACATTGTGGTTGTTGTGAAGTGTTAATTATGGACAGGTCATAGACATAGTGGTTGTTGTGAAGTGTTAATTATGGACAGGTCAAAGACATTGTGGTTGTTGTGAAGTGTTAATTATGGACAGGTCAAAGACATTGTGGTTGTTGTGAAGTGTTAATTATGGACAGGTCATAGACATAGTGGTTGTTGTGAAGTATTAATTATGGACAGGTCAAAGACATTGTGGTTGTTGTGAAGTGTTAATTATGGACAGGTCATAGACATAGTGGTTGTTGTGAAGTGTTAATTATGGACAGGTCAAAGACATAGTGGTTGTTGTGAAGTGTTAATTATGGACAGGTCAAAGACATTGTGGTTGTTGTGAAGTGTTAATTATGGACAGGTCATAGACATAGTGGTTGTTGTGAAGTGTTAATTATGGACAGGTCAAAGACATTGTGGTTGTTGTGAAGTGTTAATTATGGACAGGTCATAGTGGTTGTTGTGAAGTGTTAATTATGGACAGGTCATAGACATAGTGGTTGTTGTGAAGTGTTAATTATGGACAGGTCATAGTGGTTGTTGTGAAGTGTTAATTATGGACAGGTCATAGACATTGTGGTTGTTGTGAAGTGTTAATTATGGACAGGTCAAAGACATAGTGGTTGTTGTGAAGTGTTAATTATGGACAGGTCAAAGACATTGTGGTTGTTGTGAAGTGTTAATTATGGACAGGTCAAAGACATTGTGGTTGTTGTGAAGTGTTAATTATGGACAGGTCATAGACATAGTGGTTGTTGTGAAGTGTTAATTATGGACAGGTCAAAGACATTGTGGTTGTTGTGAGGTGTTAATTATGGACAGGTCATAGACATAGTGGTTGTTGTGAAGTGTTAATTATGGACAGGTCAAAGACATTGTGGTTGTTGTGAAGTGTTAATTATGGACAGGTCAAAGACATTGTGGTTGTTGTGAAGTGTTAATTATGGACAGGTCATAGTGGTTGTTGTGAGGTGTTAATTATGGACAGATCATAGACATAGTGGTTGTTGTGAAGTGTTAATTATGGACAGGTCATAGACATAGTGGTTGTTGTGAAGTGTTAATTATGGACAGGTCAAAGACATTGTGGTTGTTGTGAAGTGTTAATTATGGACAGGTCATAGACATAGTGGTTGTTGTGAAGTGTTAATTATGGACAGGTCAAAGACATTGTGGTTGTTGTGAAGTGTTAATTATGGACAGGTCAAAGACATTGTGGTTGTTGTGAAGTGTTAATTATGGACAGGTCATAGACATAGTGGTTGTTGTGAAGTATTAATTATGGACAGGTCAAAGACATTGTGGTTGTTGTGAAGTGTTAATTATGGACAGGTCAAAGACATTGTGGTTGTTGTGAAGTGTTAATTATGGACAGGTCATAGACATAGTGGTTGTTGTGAAGTGTTAATTATGGACAGGTCAAAGACATTGTGGTTGTTGTGAAGTGTTAATTATGGACAGGTCATAGACATAGTGGTTGTTGTGAAGTGTTAATTATGGACAGGTCATAGACATAGTGGTTGTTGTGAAGTGTTAATTATGGACAGGTCATAGACATAGTGGTTGTTGTGAAGTGTTAATTATGGACAGGTCAAAGACATAGTGGTTGTTGTGAAGTGTTAATTATGGACAGGTCAAAGACATTGTGGTTGTTGTGAAGTGTTAATTATGGACAGGTCATAGACATAGTGGTTGTTGTGAAGTGTTAATTATGGACAGGTCAAAGACATAGTGGTTGTTGTGAAGTGTTAATTATGGACAGGTCAAAGACATTGTGGTTGTTGTGAAGTGTTAATTATGGACAGGTCATTGACATAGTGGTTGTTGTGAAGTGTTAATTATGGACAGGTCAAAGACATTGTGGTTGTTGTGAAGTGTTAATTATGGACAGGTCATGGACATAGTGGTTGTTGTGAAGTGTTAATTATGGACAGGTCAAAGACATTGTGGTTGTTGTGAAGTGTTAATTATGGACAGGTCATAGACATAGTGGTTGTTGTGAAGTGTTAATTATGGACAGGTCAAAGACATTGTGGTTGTTGTGAAGTGTTAATTATGGACAGGTCAAAGACATTGTGGTTGTTGTGAAGTGTTAATTATGGACAGGTCAAAGACATTGTGGTTGTTGTGAAGTGTTAATTATGGACAGGTCATAGTGGTTGTTGTGAGGTGTTAATTATGGACAGGTCATAGACATAGTGGTTGTTGTGAAGTGTTAATTATGGACAGGTCATAGTGGTTGTTGTCAAGTGTTAATTATGGACAGGTCATAGTGGTTGTTGTCAAGTGTTAATTATGGACAGGTAAAAGGTCATAGACATAGTGGCAGTCATTTCTCCACTTTCAAGATTCCAAGATCAAGGTTGTGGTGAACCATGTTTTGTCATGTTAATTTAACGTTCCATAAACTTATTATTTTCATTCTTATACTGACTAGTTCTATTTCTGCATGTTTTGATGGCGTGTCCTGCCAGGCACGAGTGGCAGTGCAAAGTGTACATTGCATGATGAAATTGTGTGGCTTACAAGCTGACCGTCAATAACTAATGGACTGACCATCATATCGCTGAAAAATAAATACGTTTCATATATCCCATAATATCTCTAGCTCTGTCCATCAAACAGAAAAAACAGACACCTTGAGATCAGAAAACTGCTGCTGAATCTTGGGTCTCTCCTGACGGAACTTCTCGATGTCTATTTTCAGCTTCTCCTCTCTGCGCTCTTTGCGTTTTTCGTCCATGCGTTTGTCGACGGCTTCGTAAATAGCGTCAGCTTCTTCGTCGTCTTTGTCGTATGGATCCTTGCTGCACAGGCTGCCCCCGTACCCTGAGAACTGAGCACGATAATAACGATGATGTTAATAATAATAATAATGAGAACCGAGGGAGACCTTGTCATAAGGCAAAAAAAAAAAGTTACATGTTTCTGGTAACATGGCTACAAAAAATAGGGTAGGTAGGTAGGATTTTTTTTTTTTTTTTTTTGTGTGTGGTCAGGGTAGAAAATAACTATACAGTGACGCAAAGAGACTAGACTTACTATACAAAGAGAAAGACAACACATTACAAAACAAATGAGACAAAAGGGATGTGGGGTTATCCCCCTTGTGTCGTCTGCTACTTTCGTTTTGACGCTTTTTTTTCTCCTTACAAATACAATAAAAAAAAAGTCTAGGGTCGGCGGAAAAAAACTAGGTAGGGTCGGGTGACCAGAAACATACAACTTTTTTTTTTGGCCTAAGGGTCCACGCACCGTGTCTCAGCAAGTCATGCTCGACATCACACACAAATTTTCACATTCAGGGCTTATACACCATGCAGGCTATTCCCCCAATAGCACAGCCCGTATTTACATCATCTGAATTAGCTACATTCTGAACACACCCAGGGATATTGCCACAAATTCATACCTGTAGGACAAATGTCCTGAGCTCTTCGACATCAATAGGACATTTGACTGCTTTCAGACATTTTAATAGGACATTATAATGTTGTAAAAAACACAATCATGTGCACACACACATATCACTGCAGAGCGCCTAGAACTGTACCCACACATCACTGCAGAGCGCCTAGAACTGTACCCACACACATCACTGCAGAGCGCCTAGAACTGTACCCACACATCACTGCAGAGCGCCTAGAACTGTACCCACACACATCACTGCAGAGCGCCTAGAACTGTACCCACACATATCACTGCAGAGCGCCTAGAACTGTACCCACACACATCACTGCAGAGCGCCTAGAACTGTACCCACACATATCACTGCAGAGCGCCTAGAACTGTACCCACACATATCACTGCAGAGCGCCTAGAACTGTACCCACACACATCACTGCAGAGCGCCTAGAACTGTACCCACACACATCACTGCAGAGCGCCTAGAACTGTACCCACACACATCACTGCAGAGCGCCTAGAACTGTACCCACACACATCACTGCAGAGCGCCTAGAACTGTACCCACGGAATATGCGCGATATAAGCGTCATTGATTGATTGATTGATGAGTATATGCACCAACATTGTGTGCGTATATATTGTTTTATTAATTTTGTTTCAAACAGGACACACACACATATGAGTATATGCACCAACATTGTGTGCGTATATATTGTTTTATTAATTTTGTTTCAAACAGGACACACACACATATGAGTATATGCACCAACATTGTGTGCGTATATATTGTTTTATTAATTTTGTTTCAAACAGGACACACACACATATGAGTATATGCACCAACATTGTGTGCGTATATATTGTTTTATTAATTTGGTTTCAAACAGGACACACACACATATGAGTATATGCACCAACATTGTGTGCGTATATATTGTTTTATTAATTTGGTTTCAAACAGGACACACACACATATGAGTATATGCACCAACATTGTGTGCGTATATATTGTTTTATTAATTTTGTTTCAAACAGGACACACACATATATGAGTATATGCACCAACATTGTGTGCGTATATATTGTTTTATTAATTTTGTTTCAAACAGGACACACACATATATGAGTATATGCACCAACATTGTGTGCGTATATATTGTTTTATTAATTTTGTTTCAAACAGGACACACACACATATGAGTATATGCACCAACATTGTGTGCGTATATATTGTTTTATTAATTTGGTTTCAAACAGGACACACACACATATGAGTATATGCACCAACATTGTGTGCGTATATATTGTTTTATTAATTTTGTTTCAAACAGGACACACACACATTATACGTTATTTGCGTGTTTGACCAAAATATGACATTTTACACAGATCGAGACAGTCATTGTTCTCCGAGACCGCGCTAGCGGTCGAGGTGAACAATGACTGTCGAGATCTGTGTAAAATGTCATATTTTGGTCAAACACGCAAATAACATTTATGTATCGATCGAATTCCTTTCAGGTACTATGACTTTGTTGTTGTTTTGACGATTGAACGAGCACACACACACTCCTGTGCACACACACATGCAATCAAACACATCACCTTCATATTTGGGCGTTTCAGGTTGACCGAAACTTCAAAAGAACTACAAAACACACGTCATGTACTGACTTTGTTGTTGTTTTGACATTGAACAGCACACACACATGCAATCAAACACGCATGACGTGTGTTTTGAAGTTCCTTTAAAGTTTCGGTCAACCTGAAACACCAAATTATAAAGTTTTGTCGGCCTCTGACGTCACATGGCTCAAAGAAGGGAAATCCAATGTCCAATCGATACATATGAGTATATGCACCAACATTGTGTGCGTATATATTGTTTTATTAATTTTGTTTCAAACAGGACACACACATATATGAGTATATGCACCAACATTGTGTGCGTATATATTGTTTTATTAATTTTGTTTCAAACAGGACACACACATATAATATCAGTATATGCACCAACATTGTGTGCGTATATATTGTTTTATTAATTTTGTTTCAAACAGGACACACACACATATGAGTATATGCACCAACATTGTGTGCGTATATATTGTTTTATTAATTTTGTTTCAAACAGGACACACACATATATGAGTATATGCACCAACATTGTGTGCGTATATATTGTTTTATTAATTTTGTTTCAAACAGGACACACACACATATATGAGTATATGCACCAACATTGTGTGCGTATATATTGTTTTATTAATTTTGTTTCAAACAGGACACACACAAAAAAGAAACAAACAAACTAAAAAGCAACCAAAACCTTCAGCACTCTTACTTTGATTGGCACACAGACTGCATGATTTCCTGACAGAGCTTTTTATTGACAGATTCGACAAAACATATATAGATGCCTATATAGATGGTCTCTTTGCTGTCAAATTCTGACCAACTAGTACTAAACAGGGTCAGCCACCTTATTTAAAGACCGTTCGTGTGAGTTTCCTCCTGTAGCGACACCATCTTCAAGTGACGAAACTTTACTTTCCGTGATTGTGGAGGTTTCAGCTGCGACAATGACATTGGCACTGTCATTTTCCAGAATGATGCTATAAGTATAACTAGCCGTGTTTTCCCATGTTCTTGGCCCTAATGTAGCACACGATGCCGTTGAAACGCCAAACGTGTTCAGCGTTTGCTGTACTTTGGCAGGCTTTAGTTTTTTTCGGTGGCATAATTCAGTGCCGTGCGCTTCATCTCTAACCGAAATCAAATTAAAGCAGATGCGAGCCTTGGACAGTTGGAGTTGTCTCCCTAACTTTAGTGTGCTGTAGACGGGTGTACGCAAACGGCTCATACCACAAACGGTTTGGAAAACCCAAGATCTGCACTGCACAACTTCAGTGCACCTGTACGCGAGAGCGCCCGGTCGCTTTTTGAAGATTTCTATCATGAAAGGAAAATTATCAAATAACGCGCTGTCCGAAGGAATGGAGTTCTTATCGGACAATGACCGCGCTCAGTTAAAAACGATAGGACATCTGACCGCCATGCGGCTATGTGGATCGGACATTTGAGCCTTTTAATCAGTCTATGTCCGACGCCTAACGACATCCCTGCACACCCCTAATTTATCTCATCAAAATTAGCCTCCTAAACACAGCCCAAGTAACCCTATCAAATTTAGCATCGTTCGGAACATAGTCTTGATGTACCTCATCAAAATTGGCCTCCTTCTGATTCAATCTGAACACAGCCCTAACTTAACTCATCAAAATTAGCCTCATTCAGACCACAGCCCTAACTTAACTCATGAACATTAGCCTCATTCAGAACACAGCCCTAACTTAACTCATCAAAATTAGCCTCATTCAGAACACAGCCCTAAGTAACCTCATCAAAATCAGCCTCATTCAGGTCACATCCCTAACTTAACTCATCAAAATTAGCCTCATTCAGAACACAGCCCTAAGTAACCTCATCAAAATCAGCCTCATTCAGGTCACATCCCTAACTTAACTCATCAACATTAGCCTCATTCAGAACACAGCCCTAACTTAACCTCATCAAAATCAGCCTCATTCAGGTCACATCCTTAACTTACCTCATCAAAGTTCGCCTCGTTCAGATCTTCTTCATCGTCCTCATCCTTTGGTTTCATCTTTTTGTTGGGCGGAGCGTGCCGGTCCTCTCTGCCAACAGTAACACAACTCAGCAATGTGCACACAAGTCACTCAATGAAACCAGTGATGGCGCTTGTATCTTCTTAAACCGGTACTAGTTTTGTTGATTTACCAGCACACAAAAAACGGTAGTTCTAAATATCAACCGGTAGGTCATACCGGCAACCAATTTTGTTTCCGGTATTTTCTCATTTCAACCAGTATAATACCGGTAATTACCAGTTAATGCCGATACTGTAAAACACACTCACACACAGTTAAACAGCTCTAATACTGTGCATACAAGTAACACACATGTATACACACTAACTCTCCTTCAAATACAGGTGTGCTGGTGTATCACTATCATTATCAATACTTACGGAATGTCGTCAGCATCTCGGGCTGGCCCAATATCAGACCGAGTGGTGAAACCAGTCGCTCTGAAAGCAAAACAAAACACATGTAAACAGGTTGCTTTCGGTAAGTTTGTAAACGTACTGGATGGGAAAATGGTGACAAAAGCATGGACCCAGCATATTAATTTTCATTGATCATGAAAAAAGAATCTAAATCTCACAAATGTTTGTCAACACTAATTAGTCTAATACTAACATTCTACAATCATGCTTCGCAAAAATTCCAAAATACTGTAAGACTAGTAAGAGTAACAAGACTGAGTAATAAAGTAGTAATAATAATACTATCTATACTGTATACTCCCACCAAGAGATCCACGAAACAAAACAAAATAGAGTACTGAGTAGAGACAGTTCGAAAGGTTAAAACTTCAACTCGTGGCCAGCACAGTAGATCTATTGTATACACCGATTAACAGTTCCGCGGCCCTTTTAGATTCGCACATGCGCACATTTCTACGAGCACTTTTGCTTCTTCTTCCTCTTCCGGTTTCTAGTTTTTGAGAAAATGCGCATCCGCATATCGTTTTTTCGAAAGTTTTTTCTTCTTTTTCCTGTTCCGGTTGATTTGAGAAAGCGTAGATTCAGTCGACAAAAAGTGCAATTTTGTATTCTTCCAGCCCTGAAGTTGCTTTTGAGTGTTCAAAGAAAGAGTGTAAAGGTTCTAAGGATTGCATCGGGCACACAAACACGCGATTATCCTTTTTTCCCCCTTTGATTTGAACGCGTGCGTAGATCGTTTTTAGCGAGTATATTTGTACTGCTTCCTCTTCCGCTTTCCTTCTTCGTTCCATGTAAACGCCGAAACTATTAACTGGTGTATTGGTACTGGTAGTGGTGCGTGCAGTTACTTTACATTCAACGTCATTTATTAAGCAAACAAACAAAACTCACCCTCTTCCGAGACCTGGTACATATCCCAGGGGTGCCGGTAGACCAATGAAGGTCTTCTTCTTCTTGCTGATTAACCCCTGCACCGACATGGTGAGATTGTTCTGTTACTGTAGACGATAGTGAAAAATACGCGTTTAACTTGTGTCCAACATTAGAGCGGAAGTTGACAAGCGGTACTTCCGTTTTCATGAGAGTTATCGTTCTTAGTCAAACAAATCTCCGTCGCAGTTTCTTTTCTTTACTTACAAGTTCTGCCCATGCCCATAGGACCCACGGACAGAACTCACTTTATACATTAGTCTGTTAATTGTTAAGAACGAACTAAACGATTTTTTAGAAACGATTAGGTGTTGTTGTTTTTCTGGCAGTAGAGGTGCGTGTCACGCTCGATATCCAAGCAAAAAACGCATGCGTATCGCACGAAAAAAAAGTTACAAAATCGTATGCGATACGCATGCAATACGCATGCATAATGTTTGTTGGGGGGAGACAACTCCCACTATGCTAAATTGACAACAACACTCCATCAATACTGATGCACTAATGTAATGTTTGTGATGAGTTGACTAAAACAAAAGACGAGCTGTACTGTTTAGTAGCAAGGTGTAACGTGAGGTGCAAAATCGCTACCACTGCAAGCTCCAAAGGTACACAACTCCACGGCGACTCCTCCACGGAAAGGTCATTGTACAATAACAGCGGTTGCTTCCCTTAGACCAGTTCAGAATGATTTCACAAACCACTTGAACTCTTATCTTATCATTAGAAGTTACTTAGGCCTTACAAAAGTCATGTTCGTGTGCAAGTGGGTCGGTATCTGGCTGTGACTGTGTCTGAGCGAGTCGTTATGGAAAGGTGAAATTATTACACACAAAAGTGGTCCTTATCAACAGGTAGTCGCTATAGAAAGGTGAAATCATTACAACCAAAAGTGGTCCTTATCAACTGGTGGTCGTTATAGAAAGGTGAAATCATTACAACCAAAAGTGGTCCTTATCAACAGGTGGTCGCTATAGAAAGGTGAAATCATTACAACCAAAAGTGGTCCTTATCAACAGGTGGTCGCTATAGAAAGGTGAAATCATTACAACCAAAAGTGGTCCTTATCAACAGGTGGTCGCTATAGAAAGGTGAAATCATTACAACCAAAAGTGGTCCTTATCAACAGGTGGTCGCTATAGAAAGGTAAAATCATTACAACCAAAAGTGGTGCTTATCAACAGGTGGTCGCTATAGAAAGGTGAAATCATTACAACCAAAAGTGGTCCTTATCAACAGGTGGTCGCTATAGAAAGGTAAAATCATTACAACCAAAAGTGGTGCTTATCAACAGGTGGTCGCTATAGAAAGGTGAAATCATTACAACCAAAAGTGGTCCTTATCAACAGGTGGTCGCTATAGAAAGGTAAAATCATTACAACCAAAAGTGGTGCTTATCAACAGGTGGTCGCTATAGAAAGGTGAAATCATTACAACCAAAAGTGGTCCTTATCAACAGGTGGTCGCTATAGAAAGGTGAAATCATTACGCAAAGAGCATAATTGTAAAGTTATGATGTTGCGCTATATAAATGCTCATTTATTATTATTATTATTATTACAACCAAAAGTGGTCCTTATCAACAGGTGGTCGCTATAGAAAGGTGAAATCATTACAACCAAAAGTGGTTTGTTTGTTTGTTTGTTTGCTTAACGCCCAGCCGACCACGAAGGACCATATCAGGGCGGTGCTGCTTTGACATATAACGTGCGCCACACACAAGACAGAAGTCGCAGCACAGGCTTCATGTCTCACCCAGTCACATTATTCTGACACCGGAACAACTAGCCCTAGCACTAACCCCATAATGCCAGACGCCAGGCGGAGCAGCCACTAGATTGCCAATTTTAAAGTCTTAGGTATGACCCGGCCGGGGTTCGAACCCACGACCTCCCGACCACGGGGCGGACGCCTTACCACTAGGCCAAGCGTGCCGGTGACCAAAAGTGGTGCTTATCAACAGGTGGTCACTATAGAAAGGTGAAATCATTACAACCAAAAGTGGTCCTTATCAACAGGTGGTAGCTATAGAAAGGTGAAATCATTACAACCAAAAGTGGTCCTTATCAACAGGTGGTCGCTATAGAAAGGTGAAATCATTACAACCAAAAGTGGTCCTTATCAACAGGTGGTCGCTATAGAAAGGTGAAATCATTACAACCAAAAGTGGTCCTTATCAACAGGTGGTCGTTATAGAAAGGTGAAATCCAAAAGTGGTCCTTATCAACAGGTGGTCGCTATAGAAAGGTGAAATCATTACAACCAAAAGTGGTCCTTATCAACAGGTAGTCGTTATAGAAAGGTGAAATCATTACAACCAAAAGTGGTCCTTATCAACAGGTGGTCGTTATGGAAAGGTGAAATTATTACACACAAAAGTGGTCCTTATCAACAGGTGGTCGCTATAGAAAGGTGAAATCATTACAACCAAAAGTGGTCCTTATCAACAGGTGGTCGCTATAGAAAGGTGAAATAATTACAACCAAAAGTGGTGCTTATCAACAGGTGGTCGCTATAGAAAGGTAAAATCATTACAACCAAAAGTGGTCCTTATCAACAGGTAGTCGTTATAGAAAGGTGAAATCATTACAACCAAAAGTGGTCCTTATCAACAGGTGGTCGCTATAGAAAGGTGAAATCCAAAAGTGGTCCTTATCAACAGGTGGTCGTTATAGAAAGGTGAAATCCAAAAGTGATCCTTATCAACAGGTGGTCGCTATAGAAAGGTGAAATCATTACAACCAAAACTTTGCTGAGAGGTGGCCACCAGGGTAGGTTTTGACTCGTGTTTGTTTGTGTCTGCATGAGCGCGCGATGTCAGTTTTTCCCTCATACATCTTGGTGTGTAAATGGGTATCAGTGTGGAGCCAGGTATTCGTGACTGTTGTATGAGAGTGACAGCAGACATTTGAACAGACATATAAAAGTGACAGGTAGATACGGAGAAAACAACAGTGAGAAACAGAAAGTTAACCAATGTCACGGTTTGGTGACACTGACTTGGGGAAGAAACACTCTGTAGGGTGCCTTTCCGAAATTGCGATGCAAAGCGCCTGTGCTTATCTTATCGCAACTGGATGATCATTTTTTGTGCTGACAGAGCTTGGCACGAAAAACTCGTTTTACCTCCACGACTGTGGTTCGAGGTGTAATATTATGTACAGGCTTTCCACGTGCGGGATTTTGCTGGCTCAGCAAAGTCAGCCTAAAACTGCGCTATACTTTTGACGATAGCGATTGGTCGCTGGAGTCAGGTGATGTTTTTGACGAGCTTTGGGGCCGGAGCACAGAGATATATATCTCTGTGGGCCGGAGACATTGAAACGACCCATTTGGCACATGCTTCGATAAGAGAAGGTTGTTTCTCGTCCAAGAGTTGATGCAACTGAGATAGGCCTATTTGACTGACTGGGTGTTGGAGGATTTCAGCGCAGAAGAAGACTGACTCAGTTACACGTGTAAAGCCGAGCCGGGTGGTAGCTTCACGGAAATATTAACTGTCTGTGTCTGAGATGTTACCGTGCATGCGGTTTTAAAAGACATTTGTCAGGACGGCATTCAAACCACACGCACCAGACGAACAGACGAACAAAATGCAAAATCAACAAGAGTGTCACAAATAGGATTTCAAATTGTATTCAGACCAAAACAATCAAAACAAACATACGTGGGTTCTTCCATAGAAAATCAATATATATAAAGAATCTAGGTTGGCTTTAAATACAGTCTCTTCTTCTATACTAACAAAGAAAATCTAAATCTGAAAAATCGGGCGTGACCCGAAGGTACCCTGGCAACCTAACTTAGGCTCTCCAAAAACAAAACCTAAGTCCTAGTCTGCAGGAAAAATTGGGCAGGGGTTCGGGGCCTGGACTAAATCGAGCGACGCCGCTCGATCACTGCTTGTTGGTAACCTTAGAGTAGCGCGCACTACTCTAATTAGCCTTGTGGAAACCGAGTGAACTGTAGCTGCGTATCATCGAAAGCCACACGCAACTCTGGAGAGGCATCAAACGCCTAGGCTCGAGCACCTTGTACCCAGTTTAATGTATCCCCAGGGAGAGGCACCAAGCAGATGGCATAGGTTCTCGCACCTTTTGCCCAACTCGGTGTATCTCTCCAAGTGGTAGTTTTGATGACCCTGACTCTAAAACAGGGGAGACGCATGGTTCAGGCACTTATTAGGCACCCTACTCTCTCACACGTCTCCCGACCTCATGAGGACTCTGGCTTTTATAGCTAACGGGGCTTCCTCCCACGTCACCCTAGCGGGACCAATGAGAATCTCGCTCTGGCAGCGCGGGAGCAAAGGGGAGGGGAGGTGGAGGGCTCCGAGCCTGCTGCCAGCCTCCTTACAAACTGAAGTTAAATTCCTCAAATATACACAAAAGCTCTTCTATTAAGAAAACCCACATGAAAAATGATGTACAAACATAATGTCCTTAAACGACAAACCTTACAACGTATCTGTAGATACCAAACACTTGTAGGTAGACAAAAACGCAGACGAACTGCAAAACTTCCAATTACACTCTGTCTCTTAAAGACTGAGCAATTATGTTACACACACAAACACTTCTTCTTTAATACACAAAACGTACGCTAGACGTTCGTATCAAACGGCAAATCCATGCCCATAAAAACCCCACAAAAACGCTGCGTGCTCAAAGCAACAACGGCCCTTGCCATAACAAAAACGTCCGCACACACCGGTTTCATCCGTCTTTATACATTCGCATTAGCCACATATATGATTAACATAGCGCCTGCATTCTACTGAATAAATGAATACATGTATTGAATATATACGAATGAAAGGGATACCGAGGAAAAGAATGGCAAAATAAAATAGAGAGAGAGAGAGTATGCCGGCGTTTGAGAGTATAGCAGCTCAGGAAACGTCAAGCCTAGGAATCAACAAACTAAAGAAGGGGGTAAAACGAAAGAGAGGGTAAAAAGAACACGCCCCTCTTCACTAAACCTTCATAAAAACTGACTGCAAGTTTCATTGACTTGCACCCAAAGAGTCAAGAACTGCGATTTTTTTTTACGAATTAATTTCGTACTCGGACCCGGCTGGTCTTGGCCTATTTTTGGACCTAAATTTAGATCAGGTAGATCACCACATCATGCACAAAAAGACACGTCACTAGCAAACTATGTCAGACGTCATCATGAGTTTGTGTAAAACAAAATGGAGGCCGGAATCACTCAGTACCGTCGCGATATAACCTTGAACGGTTGAAAACGACGTTAAACACCAAATAAAGAAAGAAAAGAAAGAATCACTCAGTTGAATCGACTCCGACCAAACACCACGTAACTAGGTTAATTTATGCACTCGCGTGAACAAGAAACTGTCGAGCTTCACATATGTCACGTCGTCGTTGGGTAGTTTTGGGTTTGTTTTACTACCATAGGAGAATTTTTGAACTGTAAATGCACTCAGTTGCAACAAAAACGCAAAACGAAGGCTGTGAGCTGCACTGTGCCTTTAACAAAGATGGCTAAAACAAAAAGGGACTACACATTCATAGGCTGTTGAGGTAATAAATCGTTATTAAACGCTGTTGACGGGTCAATGTTTGTGGAATGACTGTTGTTCTCTCCAGGATAGCGCATAATATACTCTTTGTGACGCTAAAAGTATAATCTGTATATGGTTTTTGCAGATATGGAGAGAAGGAGGGAAAATAGCTGATTTGTTGTTTTAAAAGTTCGTTGTGCAGGACCACGTGCTCTATGAAATATGTAAAGGTGACATGTTTCAAGTAAAGGTGGAGTGTGAAGGGTTGCGTGGCATGTTTAGTGCACCGATGCTTTTTGTTGCAGCTGCTGTAACCGGAACATCATCTGCTGTATTTATCTTCT
The DNA here is from genome assembly GCF_037325665.1 of Littorina saxatilis. Classification (NCBI taxonomy): domain Eukaryota; kingdom Metazoa; phylum Mollusca; class Gastropoda; order Littorinimorpha; family Littorinidae; genus Littorina; species Littorina saxatilis. The sequence continues at coordinate 45,222,427 of NC_090255.1, read as the reverse complement.
GGAGCATCTTTGTCTTCGGGAGCATCTTTAACATCTGGTGTTCTCAGTGGTGTTCTGGTGTTTTGCTGTTGCTGCATGTTGCTGTTCTACCTATTACACGTCTTACCAGTTCTGGTAATCTACGGGGAGGACCTTCAGCGGCGGAGTGAGGCGCCTGATATCTCCACTATTCCCTGCTTCGTTCCACGCCGACCGGCACATATACAAACAACGGAGCAGTTGTGGAGATAGACTATTTACGGGTCGCCCACTCCGTGGCAAAAAGCTAAGTGTACCATGCTTTTGCGCCTTTCACCACCAAGTCATCTTTCGCATTTATGATTATGTTTGAGTGGTGACAGCGTGGGGTGTGTGACACCTGCATTAACCAGCGCTTTTGGCAGAACAGCTATTTTTCCTGTCTTTACACGGGTTCAGCGTGTTATTATCATTTAATAAACTTTAACTGGCACTTTTGTCAGTTACTTTCTTTACGTCTTATGACGTAAAACAACTTTTGAAGTGAAGTATCGAGGGAGGTGGCGAGATCGTATATAAACAGGCGTCTGAAACTTACACTTCTTCTTCTGCGTTCGTGGGCTGAAACTCCCACGTACACTCGTGTTTTTTGCACGAGTGGAATTTTACGTGTATGACCGTTTTTTACCCCGCCATTTAGGCAGCCATACGCCGTTTCCGGAGGAAGCATGCTGGGTATTTTCGTGTTTCTATAACCCACCGAACTCTGACATGGATTACAGGATCTTTTTCGTGCGCACTTGGTCTTGTGCTTGCGTGTACACACGGGGGTGTTCGGACACCGAGGAGAGTCTGCACACAAAGTTGACTGAGAAATAAACTGATCTCTCGCCGAACGTGGGGACGAACTCACGCTGACAGCGGCCAACTGGATACAAATCCAGCGCGCTACCGACTGAGCTACATCCCCGCCCCTTGAAACTTACACTATTGTTGATTCTATCTTTTTTGTGTGACTGCGAGAGTGGATCTTGTTGTGGATAGTCAGTTAGCAGTAATTGACCGTTCATAATCATCTTCTGTGATCTATGAAACGTGACAACCAAAATAGGAACGAGGAGGGCCGCGTGTGTGTGACTGTGTGTGCGCGTGCGTGTGTGTGTGTGACTGTGTGCGTGCGTGTGTGTGTGCGTGCATGTGTGTGTGCATGCATACATGTGCATATGTGTGTGAAAAGTGTACCAGAGAGAGAAAGAACACAATAAAAGGATTTAACACCACAGAGTTCGTATATTGCAAAACAATTTATTTTCCAAAAAGAATCTTTTGGCAATGGAAATCACAATAAAAGTTGATAACACATGTGAAAAAGACAAAGCCATGCACATCACACAGTCCATATAACTGTACAGATTACCCCTTAGGGGGAGAGGCAGGGGGGATTGGGGGGGGGGGGGGGGGAAGGTGGCAGCGAAGTATAGCAAGTCAACCAGTAATTCAGAACAGTCAGCCATAAGAAAGTTCAGGTTAGGTACAAACAAGTCGCGTAAGGCGAAAATACAACATTTAGTCAAGTAGCTGTCGAACTCACAGAATGAAACTGAACGCAACGCAACGCAGCAAGACCGTATACTCGTAGCATCGTCACTCCACCGCCCGTGGCAAAGGCTGTGCCAGTGGAATTGACAAGAAGAGCGGGGTATTCGTTGCGCTGAGAAGGATAGCACGCTTTTCTGTACCTCTCTTCGTTTTAACTTTCTGAGCGTGTTTTTAATCCAAACATATCATATCTATATGTTTTTGGAATCAGGAACCGACAAGGAATAAGATGAAAGTGTTTTTAAATTGATTTCGAAAAAAACATTTTGATAATAATTTTTATATATTTAATTTTCAGAGCTTGTTGTTAATCCAAATATAACATATTTATATGGTTTTACTTGACCAAAATTTCAACCAATTTGGTTGAAAAATGAGGGCGTGACAGTGCCGCCTCAACTTTCACGAAAAGCCGGATATGACGTCATCAAAGACATTTATCAAAAAAATGAAAAAAACGTCTGAGGATATCATACCCAGGAACTCTCATGTCAAATTTCATAAAGATCGGCCCAGTAGTTTAGTCTGAATCGCTCTACACACACACACAGACAGACAGACAGACACACACACACACACGCACATACACCACGACCCTCGTCTCGATTCCCCCCTCTATGTTAAAAAGAAGAAGGCGTAAACAAAACTTTTTTTTTAAACGCACACAAAAACATGTTCCTTTCTTTAGATCTCCTTTGAAGTGCAGAAAAGCGTCCTGCTGGAGAGGCTTTGTATCCTTCCCTGTTGAGTGATGATTGTATGTGATGATATCATGTGACGATGTCGTGTGATGATCTCATGTGATGATGTCATTAGTACATCACTGATACATAGAGAAAACTACATGGCTTGCTGTGTCGTACTTTTTCAAATAGTGAACAGCTCGCTTTCGCTCGCAGTTCAATATTTAAAAAAACAACTCGTGTAAATCTGGTACGACACAGCAAGCCATGTAGTATTGAATTCTGTTTATCCTACATACTGTACTTACGTGTATTTTACTGAAAATGTCTTGCAGTCGAGGCAACTAATTGAAGACGCTTGTTTTGGAACCTCGATCTCTTCTAAAGCCTCGTGCAATCTAATACGTCAAAGCAAAGAAACGTCACTCTGAAAGTGTGGCGTGACGTGTTAGTTCTAAAGATTCATCGAGGGTAATTAGCGAGCGCAATTTTTGTTTCTATAATGACGTTTGTCTCGGTGACTTTGGCATCATAAGCAGTGGAAAAACAGGTCCCTGCCAGACTTGCTTGACATGACCTCATTTACATGATATACACACCTGTGATTTGAACGATTATTATCTCACGGGTGTCTCTCTCGCGTATGTAGGATAAATTGCCATAAGACTGCATGGTAGTTTCACAACTATAGAGACTTTGTGTGTCTGCGGATCGTCCATGACCGGGACGAAGAATGAAGGTGAAGCCAGCACAGGGGTGAAGCCAGCACAGGGGTGAAGCCAGCACAGCAGGTAGAAAGAGAGAAAGAGAGAACGAGAGTGAAGAATGAAGGTGAAGCCAGCACAGGTAGAAAGAGAGAACGAGAGAACGAACTCCATGACCGGGACGAAGAATGAAGGTGAAGCCAGCACAGGTAGAAAGAGAGAAAGAGAGAACGAGAGTGAAGAATGAAGGTGAAGCCAGCACAGGTAGAAAGAGAGAAAGAGAGAACGAGAGTGAAGAATGAAGGTGAAGCCAGCACAGGTAGAAAGAGAGAAAGAGAGAACGAGAGTGAAGAATGAAGGTGAAGCCAGCACAGGTAGAAAGAGAGAAAGAGAGAACGAACTCCATGACCGGGACGAAGAATGAAGGTGAAGCCAGCACAGGTAGAAAGAGAGAAAGAGAGAACGAGAGTGAAGAATGAAGGTGAAGCCAGCACAGGTAGAAAGAGAGAAAGAGAGAACGAGAGTGAAGAATGAAGGTGAAGCCAGCACAGGTAGAAAGAGAGAAAGAGAGAACGAACTCCATGACCGGGACGAAGAATGAAGGTGAAGCCAGCACAGGTAGAAAGAGAGAAAGAGAGAACGAACTCCATGACCGGGACGAAGAATGAAGGTGAAGCCAGCACAGGTAGAAAGAGAGAAAGAGAGAACGAACTCCATGACCGGGACGAAGAATGAAGGTGAAGCCAGCACAGGTAGAAAGAGAGAAAGAGAGAACGAACTCCATGACCGGGACGAAGAATGAAGGTGAAGCCAGCACAGGTAGAAAGAGAGAAAGAGAGAACGAGAGTGAAGAATGAAGGTGAAGCCAGCACAGGTAGAAAGAGAGAAAGAGAGAACGAACTCCATGACCGGGACGAAGAATGAAGGTGAAGCCAGCACAGGTAGAAAGAGAGAAAGAGAGAACGAACTCCATGACCGGGACGAAGAATGAAGGTGAAGCCAGCACAGGTAGAAAGAGAGAAAGAGAGAACGAACTCCATGACCGGGACGAAGAATGAAGGTGAAGCCAGCACAGGTAGAAAGAGAGAAAGAGAGAACGAACTCACGATACTGGAATGTAGCTTGCACAGTACTGACAACCGATATCTGACTTAATGTCATCAACATCCGGCACCACCGTCCATACATTTCACACAAAACATTGCACAAAATATTGGACAAAACATTACATTCTGACCATCCATAACCAGGTCTATCGTTTTAACCTTTTCACATGGCATGAAAGTCTGCACAAGGAATCAACTCTTAGCTGTTAAATGTTACATTTCATTGTTGCATTAAAGCCAGTTTCACCAAACTTAGAAGAAGCACACAACTTGTGAGTATTTTCTGACAGGAACCTCGATCTGGTCTGAACAGCATAGAGTGCCGCTATCACATGAAGACAACACCAATACACTGCAACCCCCCTTTTAAGACCCCCCAATTTAAGACTTCCTCCTTTTTAAGACCCAGTTTTGTCAGACTTTTTGTTCATAACCTCTGTAAAGTTACCCCCAATTTAAGACTTCCTCCTTTTTAAGACCCTGTTTTGTCAGACTTTTTGTTCATAACCTCTGTAAAATTACCCCCATTTTAAGACTCCCTCCTTTTTAAGACCTGATTTTCTCAGACTTTTTGGAGGCCCTACAAGGGAAGTCCCACTGTACCACTGAGTTTTAAAACACGATAGTCATTGCTGGAAGTTTTGATTAATGAGCATCGTACTGTCAAAATACATGTAGCCTCTTTCTGATCCGCTAGGCATAACATAACATAATATTTAATGTTCTTGAAAAGCAGGCATTTTTGAATCTCCAATTTACTGGCATAAACCGTTGTATTTCACTGACAGAAAAAGGCAAAAATCTGCCATAGAATGTAAACAATATTCAGCAAAGAAGAATCTTTACTAAATCATTATACATGTATACTATTTCAAAATAATCACTTATAACTGTTAGCATTGTATATTCATAAAAAAAATATTAAAAAATAAAAATAAATAAACTCGCTTGCCAATATGCAAAAATATTCATTTTTATGCAATGAGTATTACGTGACCTCTTCTCAGCCTTCACCTTTGGCATTACATGTTGATTGTGCTACATAACATTATCTTCAGTTATTACATTTACATAATTAGACATAAAGCTCTGCACCTTGTACATATCTTGAAGCAAAAAAAAAAAGAAACTCAAATTTTAAACTATCAACAATCGGAATATATATACAACTTGACATATTGACAGTGTCATATATTTAAAACTATTTTTGATTAAATAAATATATAAATTAACGAATATCAAATAGCTTGATATGTCCTTGACCTACCTTGTTGCAAATCCTAAAAATAAAAAAAATAAAAATTAAAAATGTATGTATGAACTATGATGAAACATTTGAACTTCCTCCTTTGAGCCATATGACGTCAGAGTCAGACAAAAACTCATATTTAGGCCGTTAGCCGAGACTATGTTTGTGAGTGTTCAATCATAAAAACTAAGGAATTCTAAAATCAATCGATACATAAACATTTTGTGTTTTTGACCAAAATATGACATTTTACACAGATCTCGACAGTCGACTGTTCACTTCGTCAAAAATGCAAAAAACATAAAATAAAACAGAACAATCGCCCCAAACTGGCAACAAGTTATCACTATAGTTGCCTAAGCACGAAGAACTATTAAGTGCTCTTTTTTTTATCCGTAATTGTCTGACATATTCCAATGGCATTTCACCGAGTGCCTCAACTCAATGAACAAGTCAATATTACCTTCATACACACACCTATACATATATATATACATGTTTCTAGGTAGTTCCTTAATTGTTATGTGGTACAACTGACTAGTGTGCCGTCACCAAGTGAGTTCTGAAGGCTGACTAGTGTGCCGTCACCAAGTGAGTTCTGAAGGCTGACTAGTGTGCCGACACCAAGTGAGTTTTGAAGGCCGACCAGTGTGCCGTAACCAAGTGAGTTCTGAAGGCTGACTAGTGTGCCGTCACCAAGTGAGTTCTGAAGGCTGACTAGTGTGCCGTCACCAAGTGAGTTCTGAAGGCTGACTAGTGTGCCGTCACCAAGTGAGTTCTGAAGGCTGACTAGTGTGCCGTCACCAAGTGAGTTCTGAAGGCCGACCAGTGTGCCGTCACCAAGTGAGTTCTGAAGGCTGACTAGTGTGCCGTCACCAAGTGAGTTCTGAAGGCTGACTAGTGTGCCGTCACCAAGTGAGTTTTGAAGGCTGACTAGTGTGCCGTCACCAAGTGAGTTCTGAAGGCCGACCAGTGTGCCGTCACCAAGTGAGTTCTGAAGGCCGACCAGTGTGCCGTCACCAAGTGAGTTCTGAAGGCTGACTAGTGTGCCGTCACCAAGTGAGTTCTGAAGGCCGACCAGTGTGCCGTCACCAAGTGAGTTCTGAAGGCTGACTAGTGTGCCGTCACCAAGTGAGTTCTGAAGGCTGACTAGTGTGCCGTCAGCAAGTAAGTTCTGAAGGCGAAGTTCTGGTGCCACTGCAAAAGTTAAGTTCCTGAGCTGAAGCGTTCAATTGTTTAAACATAAATATTTAAATGACAACCATGACCGCTGATTTCAAAGCTGGCACTCATCACATAATGAATACGGAATAATCATGTATATGCATCGTTAAAACTGGCTGATTACACCTAAACAGGCAGACACCTGGGTAGCGCGACTTTTGTTCTTGCTAGCTTTTCACTGGCAGGAAGCGACCCGCATTTCCAAGCAATGAGTGAACAAAGCAAATAAAATAACAAGTCGCGTAAGGCGAAAATACAACATTTAGTCAAGTAGCTGTCGAACTCACAGAATGAAACTGAACGCAATGCAACGCAGCAAGACCGTAATACTCGTACTCGTAGCATCGTCAGTCCACCGCTCACGGCAAAGGCAGTGAAATTGACAAGAAGAGCGGGGTAGTAGTTGCGCTTAGAAGGATAGCACGCTTTTCTGTACCTCTCTTCGTTTTAACTTTCTGAGCGTGTTTTTAATCCAAACATATCATATCTATATGTTTTTGGAATCAGGAACCGACAAGGAATAAGATGAAAGTGTTTTTAAATTGATTTCGACAATTTAATTTTGATAATTATTTTTATATATTTAATTTTCAGAGCTTGTTTTTAATCCAAATATAACATATTGATATGTTTTTGGAATCAGAAAATGATGGAGAATAAGATGAACGTAAATTTGAATCGTTTTATACATTTTTTGGTTTTTTTACAATTTTCCGATTTTTAATGACCAAAGTCATTAATTAATTTTTAAGCCACCAAGCTGAAATGCAATACCGAAGTCCGGGCTTTGTCGAAGATTACTTGACCAAAATTTAAACCAATTTGGTTGAAAAATGAGAGCGTGACAGTGCCGCCTCAACTTTCACGAAAAGCCGGATATGACGTCATCAAAGACATTTATCAAAAAAATGAAAAAAACGTTCGGGGATATCATACTCAGGAACTCTCATGTCAAATTTCATAAAGATCGGTCCAGTAGTTTGGTCTGAATCGCTCTACACACACACACACACACACACACACACACACACGCACAGACACACACACATACACCACACCCTCGTCTCGATTCCCCCCTCGATGTTAAAACATTTAGTCATAACTTGACTAAATGTAAAAATGAGGTAAAAACACACATTCTGACAATGGCTTATTTGGATGTAACTGGATACTGGCCATGTCTGCTGACAGGGCATTTTCTGTCCCGCCATGAGTAAGCTCCCCTGAACCACGGTGAGTTGCTATAACCACTGGCTTTCTTTATTTGGTGTTTAACGTCGTTTTCAACCACGAAGGTTATATCGCGACAGGGAAAGGGGGGAGATGGGATTCTTTCTTTACTTTCTTTATTTGGTGTTTAACGTCGTTTTCAACCGTTCAAGGTTATATCGCGACGGGGAAAGGGGGGAGATGGGATAGAGCCACTTGTTAATTGTTTCTTGTTCACAAAAGCACTAATCAAAAAATTGCTCCAGGGGCTTGCAACGTAGTACAATATATTACCTTACTGGGAGAATGCAAGTTTCCAGTACAAAGGACTTAACATTTCTTACATACTGCTTGACTAAAATCTTTACAAAAATTGACTATATTCTATACAAGAAACACTCAACAACGGTAAAAGGAGAAACAGAATCCGTTAGTCGCCTCTTACGACATGCTGGGGAGCATCGGGTAAATTCTTCCCCCTAACCCGCGGGGGGAATAACCACTGGCCTTCTTATTCTTGTGGTCTATATTTAGATCGATAGCCTCCCTTTTTTTTGTATGGATCATGATTTGTGACAGTCAACTTTGTGAATGGGTTAGGGTCTGAAAGAGGTTATGTGTTCCTACAAGGAACAACTATGACACTGATGACTAGCTACAGGCCAGGCATATGTTCCTACAAGGAAGAACTGACACTGATGACTAGCTACAGGCCAGGCATGTGTTCCTACAAGGAACAACTATGACACTGATGACTAGCTACATGCACCACACAAACATTAACTTTCACAATATCAGACTGCCGTCATCCATATGCTGCTTGCCCCAAGGAACTAATGCTCAGATTATAACCATTAAGCGTCAGCTAGCACAGTCCTGGCAAGACCACAAAGCAAAAGCTATCAAAAACAGTGACGCTTACAAAAAATAGCTTCTGTCAGTGTAAAATCTTACTGAACTTCATCAAAATAATTTCAAAATTGTTCACAAATATTACATTAATAACACAAGTATAAAATGTATCAATTCTGCTGCATGCATGAAGCGGTCAAAGTAATCGCAAGGAATGGAAGCTGCGCTTTAAAGAAAAGTGGTTGCTGCAATAATTATATGATGCAAGCGTTTGTTATTTACTCCGGCAAACATCACCTTCCCACACCTGCCACAGATGCTGGCCTGTAGAATGGAGAGATCAGATATAGACTATTGTTATTTACTCCGGCAAACATCACCTTCCCACACCTGCCACAGAGGCTGGCCTGTAGAATGGAGAGATCAGATATAGACTATTGTTATTTACTCCGGCAAACATCACCTTCCCACACCTGCCACAGAGGCTGGCCTGTAGAATGGAGAGATCAGATATAGACTATTGTTATTTACTCCGGCAAACATCACCTTCCCACACCTGCCACAGAGGCTGGCCTGTAGAAGCACCAAGATGCTACAAGAATCAAGGTTTTGGTACAAATGACTCGCAGCCCTTGACACAATGACACATGACATACAGACAACTGACACATGACATCCACACACCTGACATACAGACACATGACATAAAGACAACTGACAGTGACATAAACACCTGACACAAAGACACCTGACATACATCCAACTAGCTCAGGAGCCAGTGTCACTTTTTCATTTTTCATATTTGCAAAATGAGCTTTCAGTTTCATGCTGGTGGTGTACACACGCACACGCACACTTGTACACATATATACACACTCACACATACACGCACACACACGGACACACAAATGCACATGCATGCACCCATGCACATACAAACACACACGCACCACACCTAACCAGAGAACAGCAGTTTCACTGACACATGAAACCAAATTTACGTATAAAACCATTTGAAACTGCCATCTTAGAATGAAAAAAAAAAAAGGAGAATAAAAAATCTCCTTTAAACTCTGCATGATATGAGTGTATGATATATATATATATATGTGATTTTAGATGAGTTCTCCAACTGGATATACACCAGGTATCACCGTAGACAATTACATTGCATTGCACACACAAAATATAAACAAAAGAAATAAATTACAAGTATGAGTAAAAAATGCATTACATAATATAATCTTTATGCCAGGATTTATGACATGTCAATGGTAAAATGGCCAAGAAAAGGATGATCATCAAGTCAATGATTGCAAGGGGAATGAAGCTAAATACCAGCAGCAACACAGATGTGCCGAGTTATTTTCAGGCCTCGGTCTTCGGTCATTGATGCATACATGTAACATTTTTTTCTGACACTTTGCTCTAACCCCTGACTGGGCGACCACTCGATTGCTTTGACGTCACATGTAGGAGGTCTTCTGACCAACAATTTTCCTACTGCACGGACAATGCCGGGGCATTTGCGAGTTCGTTCTGGGAACAACAATGTGTCGTTCACTGTCAGCAAGGCTTTTGGCTTTCATTTCAATCGTCAAAGAGGAAATCAAAATTTTGTAATGGTAATGACGAACGCGAGTCGTATAAGTACTATAAGGATTTGCTTATACTTACTTTTACCCCAGGTCTGACTGACTTATTGTTCTTGGAGTCTGTGCACAATACTGGATGTGTTGATTTAAACGTTAGCAACGCTTTTGGCTTTCAATCGTCAAGAGCTAGGAGCGCCGTTTGTATGGAATTCTACAGACATCATCTTTAGTTACTGGTAATCTCAACAAAGAGACAAAGACATCATCTTTAGTTACTGGTAATCTCAACAAAGACATCATCTTTAGTTACTGGTAATCTTAGAGACAAAGACATCATCTTTAGTTACTGGTAATCTCAACAAAGAGACAAAGACATCATCTTTAGTTACTGGTAATCTCAACAAAGACATCATCTTTAGTTACTGGTAATCTCAACAAAGAGACAAAGACATCATCTTTAGTTACTGGTAATCTTAGAGACAAAGACATCATCTTTAGTTACTGGTAATCTCAACAAAGACAGCATCTTTAGTTACTGGTAATCTCAACAAAGACATCATCTTTAGTTACTGGTAAACTCAACAAAGACATCATCTTTAGTTACTGGTAATCTCAACAAAGAGACAAAGACAGCATCTTTAGTTACTGGTAATCTCAACAAAGACATCATCTTTAGTTACTGGTAATCTCAACAAAGAGACAAAGACAGCATCTTTAGTTACTGGTAATCTCAACAAAGAGACAAAGACAGCATCTTTAGTTACTGGTAATCTCAACAAAGACATCATCTTTAGTTACTGGTAATCTCAACAAAGACAGCATCTTTAGTTACTGGTAATCTCAACAAAGAGACAAAGACAGCATCTTTAGTTACTGGTAATCTTAGAGACAAAGACATCATCTTTAGTTACTGGTAATCTCAACAAAGACATCATCTTTAGTTACTGGTAATCTCAACAAAGACATCATCTTTAGTTACTGGTAATCTCAACAAAGAGACAAAGACAGCATCTTTAGTTACTGGTAATCTCAACAAAAAGACAAAAGTATTTCATGAAAATCAAACTCTCACTCTATGTCTGTTTCATTAAAAGTAAGGCAATTAATTTAGTTAAAAGAACATCAGTAGAATAAAACCAAACCCCTTCATCTTTTAAAGGGCATTTCATCCTGTACAAGAATCTCAGTTTTGCTCATCAGTCAAATTATTAGACATGAAAACCTGTCATTTGTTATGAGGGTGAAATTGAAGTGTTGTTTGTGGGAAGAGGGTCCTCTAACAGCAATCACTCCTCCCGTCACTTGTGTCACTTTTCATGTTGAACATTACTCCCGTCACTGTGTCACTTTTCATGTTGAACATTACTCCCGTCACTGTGTCACTTTTCATGTTGAACATTACTTCTTGCACTCTAACAGCAAGCACCCCTCCCGTCACTGTTTCAGTTTTCATGTTGAACATTACTCCCGTCACTGTGTCACTTTTCATGTTGAACATTACTCCCGTCACTGTGTCACTTTTCATGTTGAACATTACTCCCGTCACTGTGTCACTTTTCATGTTGAACATTACTTCTTGCACTCTAACAGCAAGCACCCCTCCCGTCACTGTTTCAGTTTTCATGTTGAACATTACTCCCGTCACTGTGTCACTTTTCATGTTGAACATTACTCCCGTCACTGTGTCAGTTTTCATGTTGAACATTACTCCCGTCACTGTGTCAGTTTTCATGTTGAACATTACTTCTTGCACTTTCAAAACTCGTGATTGTTCATCAACCTTACTGCCCCCAAACTAACTATTATTCATAAAACTTACAATCCCAAAACTCATTATCATTCATGAATCGTACAGTCCCCAAACTGATTATTATTCATGAAGCTTACAGTCACAAAACTCATTATCATTCATGAATCGTACAGTCCCCAAACTGATTATTATTCATGAAGCTTACAGTCCCAAAACTCATTATTATTCATGAAGCTTACAGTCCAAAAACAATTTATTATTATTTCTCCGAGAACCACAATTATCTCCCTTGGACCATACTTGAAGACAAGTGAGCATTATTTCTCCGATAAGCACAACTATCTCCCTTGGACCATACTTGAACAACCACCTGCAATTTAATTTTTCCATCGAAATGTTGCTAGGCCGTACTGATCAGGATTGACACGACAGTCAAGATGTTGCTAGGCCGTACTGATCAGGATTGACACGACAGTCAAGATGTTGCTAGGCCGTACTGATCAGGATTGACACGACAGTCAAGATGTTGCTAGGCCGTACTGATCAGGATTGACACGACAGTCAAGATGTTGCTAGGCCGTACTGATCACGATTGACACGACAGTCAAGATGTTGCTTCGCTGTACCTATCATCACTCACACAACTGTCGAGATGTTCACAGATCCCCTTCACTTATATCCAAATCAAGCAATGCCAAGACTCTGGCGCCAGCTGAACAGCCATGGAAATCCTACCACACTCTCCGTCACAAGTGTTGTCCACTCTCTCTGTCACTGTCTATGTATATCTCTCTGCGTGTGCACCATCTACCACAATGGATTGTCTATCACAGCTTTCCCAGCACTCTCTCTTTCCCTGTCTACATTTTTCTTTGCACTGTCAGATTGAACATCCATGTCTCTCTATCAGTATCACAGCTCCCCCCCCCCCCTCCCCCCCCCCCCTCCCACACTCTCTGTGTCACTGCCTCCCTGCGTGTGCACCATCTACCACAATGGATCGTCTATCACAGCTTTCCCTACTCTCTCTCTCTTTTCCTGTCTTCATCTCTCTTTACACTGCGAGCTTCAACATCCATATCTCTTTCAGTATCACAGCTTTCACTACTCTCTCTCTCTTTCCCTGTCTTCATCTCTCTTTACACTGCGAGCTTCAACATCCATGTCTCTATCAGTATCACAGCTTTCCCTACTCTCTCTCTCTTTTCCTGTCTTCATCTCTCTTTACACTGCGAGCTTCAACATCCATGTCTCTATCAGTATCACAGCTTTCCCTACTCTCTCTCTCTTTTCCTGTCTTCATCTCTCTTTACACTGCGAGCTTCAACATCCATGTCTCTATCAGTATCACAGCTTTCCCTACTCTCTCTGTCACACTTCACAGTCTATCTTTTCCTGTGCAACGTTTGTCTAACTACCGTGTGTAGGGTGTGTTCAGTGAGTAGCCAAAGTGTGTGTTGACAGTTCAGTGCCTGTCAGTGACGGGGATGGAGGACTCAGTTCAGTGCCTGTCAGTCACGGGGAGGAGGACACACAGTTCAGTGCCTGTCAGTCACGGGGATGGAGGACTCAGTTCAGTGCCTGTCAGTCACGGGGATGGAGGACACAGTTCAGTGCCTGTCAGTCACGGGGATGGAGGACAGAGTTCAGTGCCTGTCAGTCACGGGGATGGAGGACACAGTTCAGTGCCTGTCAGTCACTGGGATGGAGGACTCAGTTCAGTGCCTGTCAGTCACGGGGATGGAGGACACAGTTCAGTGCCTGTCAGTGACGGGGATGGAAGACAGAGTTCAGTGCCTGTCAGTCACAGGGATGGAGGACACAGTTCAGTGCCTGTCAGTCACTGGGATGGAGGACACAGTTCAGTGCCTGTCAGTCACGGGGATGGAGGACACAGTTTAGTGCCTGTCAGTGACGGGGATGGAGGACACACAGTTCAGTGCCTGTCAGTGCCTGGGATGGAGGACACAGTTCAGTGCCTGTCAGTGACGGGGATGGAGGACACAGTTCAGTGCCTGTCAGTCACGGGGATGGAGGACACAGTTCAGTGCCTGTCAGTCACGGGGATGGAGGACACACAGTTCAGTGCCTGTCAGTCACGGGGATGGAGGACTCAGTTCAGTGCCTGTCAGTCACGGGGATGGAGGACAGAGTTCAGTGCCTGTCAGTCACGGGGATGGAGGACACAGTTCAGTGCCTGTCAGTCACGGGGATGGAGGACACAGTTCAGTGCCTGTCAGTCACGGGGATGGAGGACACAGTTCAGTGCCTGTCAGTCACGGGGATGGAGGACACAGTTCAGTGCCTGTCAGTGACGGGGATGGAGGACTCAGTTCAGTGCCTGTCAGTCACGGGGATGGAGGACAGAGTTCAGTGCCTGTCAGTCACGGGGATGGAGGACACAGTTCAGTGCCTGTCAGTCACGGGGATGGAGGACACAGTTCAGTGCCTGTCAGTCACGGGGATGGAGGACACAGTTCAGTGCCTGTCAGTCACGGGGATGGAGGACACAGTTCAGTGCCTGTCAGTGACGGGGATGGAGGACACAGTTCAGTGCCTGTCAGTCACGGGGATGGAGGACTCAGTTCAGTGCCTGTCAGTCACGGGGATGGAGGACACACAGTTCAGTGCCTGTCAGTGACGGGGATGGACGACACACAGTTCAGTGCCTGTCAGTCACGGGGATGGACGACACACAGTTCAGTGCCTGTCAGTCACGGGGATGGAGGACACACAGTTCAGTGCCTGTCAGTCACGGGGATGGACGACACACAGTTCAGTGCCTGTCAGTCACGGGGATGGACGACACACAGTTCAGTGCCTGTCAGTCACGGGGATGGAGGACACACAGTTCAGTGCCTGTCAGTCACTGGGATGGAGGACTCAGTTCAGTGCCTGTCAGTCACGGGGATGGAGGACTCAGTTCAGTGCCTGTCAGTCACGGGGATGGAGGACTCAGTTCAGTGCCTGTCAGTCACGGGGATGGAGGACTCAGTTCAGTGCCTGTCAGTCACTGGGATGGAGGACACACAGTTCAGTGCCTGTCAGTCACTGGGATGGAGGACACAGTTCAGTGCCTGTCAGTCACGGGGATGGACGACACACAGTTCAGTGCCTGTCAGTCACTGGGATGGAGGACACAGTTCAGTGCCTGTCAGTCACGGGGATGGAGGACTCAGTTCAGTGCCTGTCAGTCACGGGGATGGAGGACTCAGTTCAGTGCCTGTCAGTCACGGGGATGGACGACACACAGTTCAGTGCCTGTCAGTCACGGGGATGGAGGACACACAGTTCAGTGCCTGTCAGTCACGGGGATGGAGGACTCAGTTCAGTGCCTGTCAGTCACGGGGATGGAGGACTCAGTTCAGTGCCTGTCAGTCACGGGGATGGAGGACACAGTTCAGTGCCTGTCAGTCACGGGGATGGAGGACTAGTTCAGTGCCTGTCAGTCACGGGGATGGAGGACTCAGTTCAGTGCCTGTCAGTCACGGGGATGGAGGACACAGTTCAGTGCCTGTCAGTCACGGGGATGGAGGACTCAGTTCAGTGCCTGTCAGTCACGGGGATGGAGGACTCAGTTCAGTGCCTGTCAGTGACGGGGATGGAGGACACAGTTCAGTCCCTGTCAGTCACGGGGATGGAGGACACAGTTCAGTGCCTGTCAGTCACGGGGATGGAGGACACAGTTCAGTGCCTGTCAGTCACGGGGATGGAGGACACAGTTCAGTGCCTGTCACTGTCAGTCACGGGGATGGAGGACACACAGTTCAGTGCCTGTCAGTCACGGGGATGGAGGACACTCAGTTCAGTGCCTGTCAGTCACGGGGATGGAGGACACAGTTCAGTGCCTGTCAGTCACGGGGATGGAGGACACTCAGTTCAGTGCCTGTCAGTCACGGGGATGGAGGACACACAGTTCAGTGCCTGTCAGTCACGGGGATGGAGGACACAGTTCAGTGCCTGTCAGTCATGGGGATGGAGGACACACAGTTCAGTGCCTGTCAGTCACGGGGATGGAGGACACAGTTCAGTGCCTGTCAGTCACGGGGATGGAGGACACACAGTTCAGTGCCTGTCAGTCACGGGGATGGAGGACACAGTTCAGTGCCTGTCAGTCACGGGGATGGAGGACACAGTTCAGTGCCTGTCACTGTCAGTCACGGGGATGGAGGACACACAGTTCAGTGCCTGTCAGTCACGGGGATGGAGGACACTCAGTTCAGTGCCTGTCAGTCACGGGGATGGAGGACACACAGTTCAGTGCCTGTCAGTCACGGGGATGGAGGACACAGTTCAGTGCCTGTCAGTCACGGGGATGGAGGACTCAGTTCAGTGCCTGTCAGTCACGGGGATGGAGGACACACAGTTCAGTGCCTGTCAGTCACGGGGATGGAGGACACAGTTCAGTGCCTGTCAGTCACGGGGATGGAGGACACAGTTCAGTGCCTGTCAGTCACGGGGATGGAGGACTCAGTTCAGTGCCTGTCAGTCACGAGGATGGAGGATACAGTTCAGTGCCTGTCAGTGACGGGGATGGAGGACACAGTTCAGTGCCTGTCAGTGACGGGGATGGAGGACACAGTTCAGTGCCTGTCAGTGACGGGGATGGAGGACTCCCCCTGCCCTTCAGTCTCCTCCTCGTCCTCGGATGAGGACAGCGACAGCAGCGAGGTGAAGAACTTCTTGAGGCGTGACCGTGGCTTGCGACGCGGCCGCAGCATGGACGTCTGGGGCTGGTAATCCTCGTCAGAATCCTCACTCACGTCACCACCAATTCTCCCCCTCGATGCAGGTGTTCCCACAGCGACAGTGGCACCCCCTACAGGCAAAGAGACGGGGGCACTGTCGGCAGCAGGGTGTCCGCACAACGCGGCGCCACCTGCAGGCAGCGAGTTGTGGTTCCTGTCACACCCGTCGTCCTGTCTGCCCCGCCACTGCCCCGCCTCCACGCCGACCTCTGTCCTGACATCCGCTGACCTTGACTGACCCTGAGAGAGAGACGCAGGCCCCGGCACAGCAGTGTGGTCAAAGTGAGACACGTCCTGTCCCACACCGCCTGGCAGCATTTCCACCCCTCTCTCCTCCATCATCCCCCCCACACTCCCCTCACCGTCACCTTGGAAGTGTTGAGGTTGCTCAAAGTGATTGGCCGCAGCCCCGGCGTATGCTGGGTCGTCTTCGTCCCACGACTCGGAGTCGGACATGACCAGGGAGCGAAAGAAGCGAGAGAGACGGGACCGCCGCTTCTGACCTTGACTGTTGTCCTCTGACCCTGACCTGCTGACCTCGTCCCCTGACCTTTCGTCGCTGCCCTCGTCGCCTCTCTCGTCGCTGGTGTCGCTGCCCGAGCTGGACTCGGAGGAAGGGGAGGCGGGGGTCGGTGCCGACCTTTGACCCACAGCTACCTGCTCCGCCGCGACGTACCTCTCAAAGTGCTCTCGACCCTGGTTGTCATAGTGACCGGAGAGGTCAACGCCAGGGTCACGCCGCCTGTAGTCAAGAGCAGCACTGCCTCGCACGTCTTGCTCCGCGTCCAGGGGGAAGTCTGTGTCTGTGACAAGCGAGGGGTGGAGCCACGAGTCGTCGCCACGCTCATAACCACCACCACCCAGGCGTGAGGCAGTCACCACTCTCGTCACTGCCCGCCCGTTGTCGGGAGTAACGTAGATCCAGGAGTCGTCAGACAGGCTGGCGGCGGGACTGCCGAAGGAATGGAGGCTGGCCTCTAGCTGTTGCCGTGACAACGGGTGTGGGGAGGATGCGGCCAGAGTGCCCGCTGATGCTGACTGGGGTGTGGGTGCCGCTGACGCTGATGATGGCGACGCCGAGGACTGCGGTGGTGATGTTGGGGGCGGGTTGCTCTCCCTGTCGGGCACGTACACCTCCTTCACCTGCACAACAACAGGTCACTTTGGGTCAACACCACATGCCTCATTGCTTTCTTCACACACACACACACACACACACACACACACACACATCTGCACTAAATGACTTCCCCAAAACTCACAACACCTCAGTTTGGGTCAAGATGACAGTGATGTCTTATTCCTTCCTTCTCACACTGTCAAACACTCACAAACATCTACACTAAGTGACTCCCGCTAAACTCACAACAACACCTCACTTTGGGTCAAGAGTCTCAACACCTCACTTTGGGTCAAGAGTCTCAACACCTCACTTTGGGTCAAGAGTCTCAACACCTCACTTTGGGTCAAGAGTCTCAACACCTCACTTTGGGTCAAGAGTCTCAACACCTCACTTTGGGTCTTACTTTGGGTCAAGAGTCTCCAACACCTCACTTTGGGTCAAGAGTCTCAACACCTCACTTTGGGTCAAGAGTCTCCTTTCTTACTTCTCACACTGTCAAACCCACAGGAGCTGTGGTCAAACCCACAGACATCTATCTACACTCAGTGACTCCTGTGCACTTAACTCGCAACAACATTACCCTTATGTTTTTTACCAAAGATTTTGCAATGGTAAACTTAACACAGTCACTCTATACATGTATAGATCTCCCTTCCCCCCAGAGCGCCCAATACACACACACTGTCACTCTATACATGTATCTCCCTTCCCCCCCCCCCCCCCCCCCCCCAGAGCGCCCAATACACACACACTGTCCAGACCTGTTTACCCTAAACCCGAGGCAAGAGTACTTTCCCAAAAAGTTGAGTGTATTTTTCAAAAAGTTGGTGTACTTTGCAAGCAAAGCCATATGGGCTAGGGAAAATGTACGCGTGTGTGCAAACGTGTTTGTGTAATAATAGCATGTCTTGTGGGATAAAACAATTTTATTTACCTGTCAGTTTATAGCATTATAACCAGTGTCTTCCAAACAGATTGATAATGAAAAGATGAAGTTTGTGAAATAACATCTGCGGTTGACAGTGGCAAGTTCATTTTTACAATCATCTCAGAAAACATTGCTTCAGCACGGACTACAGCCTTTTCTTCTGGCAGGATTTGATTTGCGGGAATGAACTTCATAATTCCTTGGCAGCTTTCAGCGGATTTCTTTGCAGCAACCTTGTCCAGGTGAGATTTGGAATTGCAGTGTCGTTCGATGTCATATTTCCCAGCATGGGCAACGGAGAAATCTGATTTACAATACTTGCAGTGTGCATGACTTTTTCCCATAGTAGACTCCACAATTCCTGGCTCTTTCTTATATTTCTCCAAGAAAATCTGCTGCTTCTGCTGTTTAGATTTGGTACAGTCATCCAAAACTGGCAAATTTTTCCGCTTCATTTTGCCACGATTGTCCAGACGATCGCACGTGCCAACAACTGAACAAGGTTTCCACAGCTGAAGACTCGCTGTCATGGTTATCTCCCTTCGACCGAAACCGGTATCAGTTGTACCATCCCGTAATCAGCACACCAACACCGGAAAACGTATTCTAGACCTTTTCTTAGGCGTATTTTGTGCGTGTGTCGCGTATTTGCGTACCGATAATAATTTGGCGTACAAAATACGCCCAAATCGTACTGGTAAACAGGTCTGACTGTCACTCTATTTACTGTCTATACATGTAACTCCCTTCCCCCCCCCCCCCCCCCCCCCCCCCCCCCCCGAGAGCGCCCATCACGCACACACACTGTCACTCTATACATGTATCTCCCTCCCCCCCGAGAGCGCCCAATACACACACACACACTGTCACTCTATACATATATATATATCTAAATATAGGTCCCTGCTACAGCGCATAAACATTATAATCCAGATCCCTGAAACACCGCTCTACACAATGCTAACTACAGCGCATAAACATTATAATCCAGATCCCTGAAACAGCGCGGTACACAATGCTAACTACAGCCAGATCCCTGAAACACCGCGGTACACAATGCTAACTACAGCGCGGTACACAATGCTAACTACAGCCAGATCCCTGAAACACCGCGGTACACAATGCTAACTACAGCCAGATCCCTGAAACACCGCGGTACACAATGCTAACTACAGCGCGGTACACAATGCTAACTACAGCCAGATCCCTGAAACAGCGCAGTACACAATGCTAACTACAGCGCGGTACACAATGCTAACTACAGCCAGAACCCTGAAACACCGCGGTACACAATGCTAACTACAGCCAGATCCCTGAAACAGCGCGGTACACAATGCTAACTACAGCCAGATCCCTGAAACACCGCGGTACACAATGCTAACTACAGCCAGATCCCTGAAACAGCGTGGTACACAATGCTAACTACAGCCAGATCCCTGAAACAGCGCGGTACACAATGCTAACTACAGCCAGATCCCTGAAACAGCACGGTACACAATGCTAACTACAGCCAGATCCCTGAAACAGCGCGGTACACAATGCTAACGACAGCCAGATCCCTGAAACAGCGCGGTACACAATGCTAACTACAGCCAGATCCCTGAAACAGCGCGGTACACAATGCTAACGACAGCCAGATCCCTGAAACAGCGCGGTACACAATGCTAACTACAGCCAGATCCCTGAAACAGCGCGGTACACAATGCTAACTACAGCCAGATCCCTGAAACAGCGCGGTACACAATGCTAACTACAGCCAGATCCCTGAAACAGCGCGGTACACAATGCTAACTACAGCCAGATCCCTGAAACACCGCGGTACACAATGCTAACTACAGCCAGATCCCTGAAACAGCGCGGTACACAATGCTAACTACAGCCAGATCCCTGAAACACCGCGGTACACAATGCTAACTACAGCCAGATCCCTGAATTAAACAGCGCGGTACACAATGCTAACTATAGCGCATTATAAACATAAAATATCTGTTTCCATTTCTACTGGCTTAATCTTGCACAGTTTTGAGCATACGATTATCTTGCACAGTTTTCAGCATACGATTATCTAAAGTTTGAAATTGACAGTTACTTACCATGTCAAGGGGGTATATATAACCAAAATGCAACAACAAATTTGTTTTTTAAAACAGCTCAATTTATTCAAAATGCTTTATAAAGCAGCAATTAGGAACAATTCCCTGTATTTACAAAGTGACAAACGCCAACCCCCACCCCCCCCCCCCCCCCCAATCCCCTGTTTTTAATGTGACCAGATCACACAACAAAATCCGGTATAAATATCTCACTGTTCCTGCTCGAATACCTAACATTTTTACAGGGTTGTGACCCACATTCTACAATTGTTTATGATCCAGGCCGCTTCAAACAACTCTTCTTTCTTCAAGTTCAAGGACAACACCTTCTCCACAACACAATAACACTGACAGCAAAACTTGATACCCTGTGATTCTATTTTTATCCCCCCCCCCCCCCCCCCAGTTCTTCCCTCTTGCGAAAAACATAAAGTTGTGAGTGATCAACAGTGTGACTGTATGCTTGCACAGGTAAACTAGGTCACAGCACCCGGTAAACCAGGTCACAGAAACACTCTCTGTAGGGGGTGACATTGACACAAGGAGGGGATTAGCATATTGCATGACTAGAACACGAGGTGCGGTAAACAAGTCGTGACACAAGCACCGTTCATTGACACAGCTAGGGTGCAGTGAGTCAGTGTGTCGCTCGCACAACACGATTGGGGTCAGATCACAACATAAGCGAGGTCAGATGGAGACAACAACAGCCAACATGTGCAGAACCACACGTTCAACACCAAAATGGGAATCACTGCAATTAAATCTGAGAGGAATGACACACAAAGCATGCATGTTTGTACTAGTCATCGCTATCAGTATCACTGAGTCAAGATTATAAAGTTGTTTACTTATCTTCTCATTTTTCACAAAGGGGATGTGTGAGGTGTGTGTGTGTGTGGGGGGGGGACTGGGGGGCAGGAGGGGGTAGGATGGGGGGGGGGGGGGGGTGGCAGGGGAAAGCATTACTGAGAAATTTCTGCTTGTCAAATCTAACATTTCTTTCGGCGTCTGTAATAAACTCATAATCAAAACTTCATGGAAAAAAATTACTTTCGGAGAATTCCTGACTTAAAATCTGATTAGGCAATAAATTACAGAACACCCAATCCTGTAACTGCCAAACTGTAAACTGTAACTGGCCAAGCTGTAAACTGTAACTGGCCAAGCTGTAAACTGTAACTGGCCAAGCTGTAAACTGTAACTGGCCAAGCTGTAAAGTGTAACTGGCCAAACTGTAAAGTGTAACTGGCCAAGCTGTAAAGTGTAACTGGCCAAGCTGTAAAGTGTAACTGGCCAAGCTGTAAAGTGTAACTGGCCAAGCTGTAAAGTGTAACTGGCCAAACTGTAAACTGTAACTGGCCAAGCAGCCTTCAGCTTCTCAAGTTTTATTTATGATTTGTCCTTCCTATATCGGGTTTGTTTCATGAGCCATTGTAAAGCATTTTGAGTTGTAGAGAAACGCTATATCAAGCCATTGTAAAGCATTTTGAGTTGTAGAGAAACGCTATATCAAGCCATTGTAAAGCATTTTGAGTTGTAGAGAAACGCTATATCAATGTTTTATTAGTATTATTATTATTGCTTACATTTCCTGATATTTCATTTACCAGGAAATCTGTTTTGAGGTCAGGAATTCATAAAAAGTAAGAATACAAGAATGACGAATTGTGCAGAACAGATACATGTGTCAGACCAGCCATGTTAGCTGGATACAACAATAAGTGTGACAGAAAGACAACCTCAGATTATCACACCACGGAGAAAACATCACATTGATTATGACACCACGGAGAAAACATCACATTGATTATCACACCACTGGAGGCAGAAAACTAAATCAAATAACAATGTGCTGCAAATAAAACAAACAACAGGACAGCAAGCCAGATATGAAAACAAGCTGTGGTTGTTACTCTTTATCACTTGACACTACAGACACACAGTGTGACACAGGGCTAAGAGAGAAGACAGGCATATGATATCGCATAGTTATCTCACTCAACACAACTTCACACACAGAAGACAGTCCACAGTGGAACTGAAAGCAAAAACAAACAACAACACACAGCGTGACACAGGGCTTAGAGAGAAGACAGGCATATGATATCGCACAGTTATCTCACTCAACACACAGCGTGACACAGGGCTCAGAGAGAAGACAGGCATATGATATCGCACAGTTATCTCACTCAACACACAGCGTGACACAGGGCTCAGAGAGAAGACAGGCATATGATATCGCACAGTTATCTCACTCAACACACAGCGTGACACAGGGCTTAGAGAGAAGACAGGCATATGATATCGCACAGTTATCTCACTCAACACACAGCGTGACACAGGGCTCAGAGAGAAGACAGGCATATGATATCGCACAGTTATCTCACTCAACACACAGCGTGACACAGGGCTTAGAGAGAAGACAGGCATATGATATCGCACAGTTATCTCACTCAACACACAGCGTGACACAGGGCTTAGAGAGAAGACAGGCATATGATATCGCACAGTTATCTCACTCAACACACAGCGTGACACAGGGCTTAGAGAGAAGACAGGCATCGCACAGTTATCTCACTCAACACACAGCGTGACACAGGGCTTAGAGAGAAGACAGGCATATGATATCGCACAGTTATCTCACTCAACACACAGCGTGACACAGGGCTCAGAGAGAAGACATGATATCGCACAGTTATCTCACTCAACACACAGCGTGACACAGGGCTTAGAGAGAAGACAGGCATATGATATCGCACAGTTATCTCACTCAACGCACAGCGTGACACAGGGCTCAGAGAGAAGACAGGCATATGATATCGCACAGTTATCTCACTCAACACACAGCGTGACACAGGGCTTAGAGAGAAGACAGGCATATGATATCGCACAGTTATCTCACTCAACACACAGCGTGACACAGGGCTCAGAGAGAAGACAGGCATATGATATCGCACAGTTATCTCACTCAACACACAGCGTGACACAGGGCTCAGAGAGAAGACAGGCATATGATATCGCACAGTTATCTCACTCAACACACAGCGTGACACAGGGCTCAGAGAGAAGACAGGCATATGATATCGCACAGTTATCTCACTCAACACACAGCGTGACACAGGGCTCAGAGAGAAGACAGGCATATGATATCGCACAGTTATCTCACTCAACACACAGCGTGACACAGGGCTCAGAGAGAAGACAGGCATATGATATCGCACAGTTATCTCACTCAACACACAGCGTGACACAGGGCTTAGAGAGAAGACAGGCATATGATATCGCACAGTTATCTCACTCAACACACAGCGTGACACAGGGCTGAGAGAGAAGACAGGCATATGATATCGCACAGTTATCTCACTCAACGCACAGCGTGACACAGGGCTCAGAGAGAAGACAGGAATATGATATCGCACAGTTATCTCACTCAACACACAGCGTGACACAGGGCTTAGAGAGAAGACAGGCATATGATATCGCACAGTTATCTCACTCAACGCACAGCGTGACACAGGGCTCAGAGAGAAGACAGGAATATGATATCGCACAGTTATCTCACTCAACACACAGCGTGACACAGGGCTCAGAGAGAAGACAGGCATATGATATCGCACAGTTATCTCACTCAACACACAGCGTGACACAGGGCTTAGAGAGAAGACAGGCATATGATATCGCACAGTTATCTCACTCAACACACAGCGTGACACAGGGCTTAGAGAGAAGACAGGCATATGATATCGCACAGTTATCTCACTCAACACACAGCGTGACACAGGGCTTAGAGAGAAGACAGGCATATGATATCGCACAGTTATCTCACTCAACACACAGCGTGACACAGGGCTCAGAGAGAAGACAGGCATCGCACAGTTATCTCACTCAACACACAGCGTGACACAGGGCTCAGAGAGAAGACAGGCATCGCACAGTTATCTCACTCAACACACAGCGTGACACAGGGCTCAGAGAGAAGACAGGCAGGCATATGATATCGCACAGTTATCTCACTCAACACACAGCGTGACACAGGGCTCAGAGAGAAGACAGGCATATGATATCGCACAGTTATCTCACTCAACACACAGCGTGACACAGGGCTTAGAGAGAAGACAGGCATATGATATCGCACAGTTATCTCACTCAACACACAGCGTGACACAGGGCTCAGAGAGAAGACAGGCATATGATATCGCACAGTTATCTCACTCAACACACAGCGTGACACAGGGCTTAGAGAGAAGACAGGCATATGATATCGCACAGTTATCTCACTCAACACACAGCGTGACACAGGGCTTAGAGAGAAGACAGGCATATGATATCGCACAGTTATCTCACTCAACGCAACTTCATGCACACACAGAAGACAGTCCACAGTGCAACTGAAACCAAATTCAAAGAAACGATAAAAAGCCTGAGTAGTCGCTACCTGAGATATAGAATGTGAGAGGGATGACCCACACATGTCCATGCTTGTTTTCATTCTGTACACTCTACTTTCTACAACTACGAGTATGAATCTATTTCTGTAACATTTGGCGGCCTCCATCTCTGCTTCTTGCTCTCTGTCAACTTCAAAATTAAACTCAATTATGGAATGCTGGTTGTCATTTAAGCTCAGATACTAGGCAACCTACATCAGAAGTGATCGATGATGCAGATGTGTGACAATAGATATATATACCCGTATAAGGGCTAAAAGTAACACAAATTTGGGAGTACATTTTGTATCTCAAATGGAATTCAATTATGACAGAAACTTGAAAATATTTTGTAACTTGAAACATGAACACCAACGTGTGCAATTAAAGTTGGTGTTTTGCGTCTGACATCATCAACATACAGTGGAACCCCCTTTTAGACTTTCACAAATCTGAGAAAACCAGGTCTGAAAAGGGAGGGAGTCTTTAATGGGGTTACATTTGGTAACCCTAACCCTAACCCTAACGAGTTACATTTGGTAACCCTAACCCTTTAATGGGGTTACCCTAACCCTCTAATGGGGTTACATTTGGTAACCCTAACCCTAACCCATAAGGGTTACATTTACAAACGTTATGAAAAAAACAATCTGAGAAAACAGGGTTTTAAAAGTGAGGGAGTTTTAAATCTCCACCGTAACTGGCAAGTTTCTTATGTAAGCAATCGATGAAAGTACCGACTCATTGAAAATGACAATTTTTCTGTCACAAACGTTATGGGCTCAAGCGAAAAACATGACGTTGATATTTTCTCAAATGTTTATGAATTCAGAAACTTGACACGCGCCATATCTCTCTCATTTCTCTCATCAAAGCAAGGGGTGAGAATGTTAGCATGCACCACACACTGCAACACAGTCACAGCCATCGCAACACAAAGAGGTAGCAGCAACATCAAGACCACTAACAGCCAACACGATGAAAATCAAGGGCACTAACTGCAGTCTCATCATCTGCCCCTGCCTCAGCACCCCCGTCGTCGTCACCATGGCGACCGAATGACTTCTGACACAGCTCCACCAGGCGCACCAGCTTGAAGTCGCGGGGAAACACGTCGACGCCTGCCGCCTCAAAGGTCAGGTCGTAACGCTGGCGACACTCGGGACACGACAGAACGCGCTCGCAGGCGCGAGTATTGAGGTACTTGCGTGTGAGCATGTCCTGCAGACACACGCGGCAGTACACGTGTCCACACGGCAGACGACGAGGTTCGCGGAACAGGTCCATGCAAATAGGACAGGTCAGCTCCGCCTTCAGATCCTCCGCCTCCATGGTTGCCTGGTCAAGGTCGTCACCTAACGGACAAGTGACAAATGCTCTGAAAGAGACAGAAAGCGTGCTTGTTATAATGGTTACAGTTCCATTCCCTGTTTTGTGTTGATGTACTCCATATTCTTACACGACAATGTGTCTTCGCTTTCCCTAATGCAGCTTCAAATTAAGTCCTCTTGGTACACGCACCCTCTTGGTACACGCACCCTCTTGGTACACGCACCCTCTTGGTACACGCACCCTAAGGCAACCCCAAAGTCAGGCTGACACTGGAGCAACATGCCACATTGATCAGTACATGAACTCAAAACTGTAATCAAACAAAACCTATCGACTCATAATCAGTATTTGATGGGTTATGAAATTGTTTGTGATGGGGTAATTAATTGACTTATCTTAAGAAGGGCTATTTATAGAATGAGGACTGGGCTTCACACACAGCTAAGCTTCACAACTATGATCGGCATAATCAGTACAGGACCATTATTGGTACAGGACCATAATCAGTACAGGACCATTACTGGTACAGGACCAGTATTGGTACAGGACCATAATCAGTACAGGACCATTATTGGTGGTACCGGCACGGTTGGCCTAGTGGTAAGGCGTCCGCCCCGTGATCGGGAGGTCCCGTACGAAACGTTCTTATAAGAAATTGGACCCAATTTCATATAAGATTCTTATAAGAGTCTTGTATGACAATTTCATATATGTGGCTTATAGGTATTTTAAATGCAAATGAGGTAAATTCTTATAAGAAACTTATATGAATCATATATGAACCTATAACCTGAGCTCATATAGGTCTCTTATATGAATCTTATATTCTCTTATAAGAAAGCTATAGGTCTCTTATATGAAATGTTCATATATGAGACTTATAAGAATCTTATATGAAACCTACATCTCCCTTATAGGATTCTTATATGTCTCATATATGATATTTATATGTCTCATACTAGACACACGACCTTGACCTACATTTGTGTTTACAAGGGAAATAACACCTGCTTAACCCAATTTAACTGTCTTGACTTTGAATTATAATGAATCCAACTGCAAAATACCTTTTGGTTCAGTATATATATACATATCTTAACTGAAGTTGTGTTTATTTTGAGGGCAAAAACAAACAGATCTCTAAATCACTGGTCACAAGAAGAGGAGTAAGACATGCATTGTCCTCTTCAAATCCAATACTTTGAAACTTGAAATTATGAACAAGAAACAACAAACAAGTTACAGCCACAAATAATTTTCTTGAATATGCACAGCTGTCACAGTTTCTTGTTGCTTGAACCAAAGTAGTGCTGGTAAACATGATTTGATCACCTGATGCAGAACCAGAACTGTAAAGTAAAACAAATAATGGAGGGAAATTCTGGATTTTGAATAAAAACACAAACCTGTCAGTGTCAAGCTGTTGGGTTGGTTGGGCTGCCAGCCACCCACAAACATCAGCATGACATAAACATTCTCTTCACATATTCATACATCAAGTCCAATTATTTCTGTAAGAACTTTGCATTTTAGTCCTGCTCTTTCACTGATTTTCTGCTAAACATCCTCACAGAGCTGCTGTCACAAAGATGGCCGTTCAGTCAGGGGGAGATAATGCTCAAGGCAAACCATCCACTTCCTGTTCATATATGAAACATATATGAAAGCCAGTATTGCCAGTAATTCAGCATTGTCCAATATTTTTTCTAAGTCCTGAATTCTCCTATGCAGAAACTAAGTGATGATTCATATAAGAGTCATATAAGATTCATATAAGAAACATATAAGAGAACTATAGGTTTCTGGAAGTGCAGGTTCTCATATATGATTCATATATGATTCTTATATGAATTGGGGTCTTTTTCATATAAGAGACTTATAAGAAACCTATTCCTACAACTGACATACATAGCTTTTTACTTGTCATATATATGAAACTTATATGTTTCTTATAAGAAACTTATATGTCTCTTATATGTTCATATATGTTCATTTCGTACGGGGTCGTGGGTTCGAACCCCGGCCGGGTCATACCTAAGACTTTAAAATTGGCAATCTAGTGGCTGCTCCGCCTGGCGTCTGGCATTATGGGTTTAGTGCTAGGACTGGTTGGTCCGGTGTCAGAATAATGTGACTGGGTGAGACATGAATGATGAAGCCTGTGCTGCGACTTGTCTTGTGTGTGGCGCACGTTAAATGTCAAAGCAGCACCGCCCTGATATGGGCCTTCGTGGTCGGCTGGGCGTAAAGCAAACAAACAAACAAACAAACAAACCTCTGAACACAGACGAATTGTGTCGCAAAAACAGATGACTCATCACAATCAGCGGGAGGTTCAAACTTCAAGGTGCAAACAACGTAGACCTGATGAAATAGGTAAACAAAACGTCAGAGGGTTAGCAGTCAATAATGGCCTATCATGGTGAAAATGGGGGGGGGGGGGGGGGGGAGGGGAGGTTGGGGAGATACATGTCAACAATACTGGTCACAGCATGCAAGTTACTGGCTGAATGATGAATCAACAACAGACTTTCCTCTCAAACTTTCCATCTTGGTGTTTGCGTAGTGGTGATTCATGATTCGTGATCACTGGCACGTAAGGTCATAAAATTCAGCACAAATCGACAAAATGATTCAAAATGTGAGTCTGTTGCCAGGCAATTACAACTCAAGACGTACGCGTGATGGCGATGATTCATAGCCATTCTGGGCAGCCATACATTTAGAACGAAAAAGCAACTCTACGTCTGAACAAGTATTGTGCATTCATAAAAAAAAATCTCTGCTGCAGTTTGCTAGTAGGCCAAATAATAATATATGTTGGTTTACGGTAACGTGACAACAAAAAATAGGGTCGGTAGGTCAGCTTTTTGGGTAGTTTTTATAGTGGTTTTTATAGTGGGTTTTTTTAGTCTCGGTATGGTTTGCAAATTATGCCAAAGGTTTTTTTGAGTGTTTTTTTGAACAACAAGAAGAGCAAACGCTCGATCGAGTCACTTTCGCAGTTCTGAATATTATATGAGGCATCAGATGGACAGGAAGAAATTGCTATTCACAACACAATGAGTCACGTTCACATAAAATTTGAGCCCGGTCACTTTTATAGTTTCCGAGAAAAGCCCAACGTTAAGTTGTGTGTTGCCGAACAGAAAAGGCTAGTTATCTCCCTTGTTTTTCTGATAACGTTCGTAAAAGGCTACAGATGTAAATACTTTGATGTAAAGAATAATCCTACAAAGTTTCAATCACATCCGATGAACTTTGTCAAAGATATAAAATGTCTAATTTTTCCTTTGACGCTGACCTGTGACCTTGAAAAAGGTCAAAGGTCAACGAAACCATCGTTAAAGTGTAGAGGTCATTGGAGGTCACGACTAAACAAAATATGAGCCCGATCGCTTTGATAGTTTCCGAGAAAAGTCCAACGTTAAGGTGGTCCGGCCGGACAGACTAACACTGACCGATTACATAGTCACTTTTTCTCAAGTGACTCAAAAATTGAAAAAAAGGTGATACGGTTGGCTCCCACACAAAAATAGGGTCAGTCGGGTTACCCTAAACAAACATTTTTGGTTTGTTGGCCGCCAACCCTTGTGAAGCTTCAAGTGTAACCATGGATTGTGTTGGCATCATCAGCTTCAAGTGTAACCATGGATTGTGTCGGCATCATCAGCTTCATCAGCTTCAAGTGTGACCATGGATTGTGTTGGCATCATCAGCTTCAAGTGTGACCATGGATTGTGTTGGCATCATCAGCTTCAAGTGTGACCATGGATTGTGTTGGCATCATCAGCTTCAAGTGTGACCATGGATTGTGTTGGCATCATCAGCTTCAAGTGTAACCATGGATTGTGTTGGCATCATCAGCTTCAAGTGTAACCATGGATTGTGTTGGCATCATCAGCTTCAAGTGTAACCATGGATTGTGTTGGCATTATCAGCTTCAAGTGTAACCATGGATTGTGTTGGCATCATCAGCTTCAAGTGTAACCATGGATTGTGTTGGCATCATCAATTTCAAGTGTAACCATGGATTGTGTTGGCATCATCAGCTTCAAGTGTAACCATGGATTGTGTTGGCATCATCAGCTTCAAGTGTAACCATGGATTGTGTTGGCATTATCAGCTTCAAGTGTAACCATGGATTGTGTTGGCATTATCAGCTTCAAGTGTAACCATGGATTGTGTTGGCATCATCAGCTTCAAGTGTAACCATGGATTGTGTTGGCATTATCAGCTTCAAGTGTAACCATGGATTGTGTTTGCATCATCAGCCAGGCTATTTCTGTTACAACTTAACATGCTACACTAAACACTTTAGCTACACTAAACGCTTTAGCTACACTAAACGCTTTAGCTACACTAAACGCTTTAGCTACACTAAACGCTTTAGCTACACTAAACGCTTAACACTAACACTAGTAACAGTTGGCAGCTGTGTCACTAAACGCTTAACACTAACAGTTGGCAGCTGTGTCACTAAACGCTTAACACTAACAGTTGGCAGCTGTGTCACTAAACGCTTAACACTAACAGTTGGCAGCTGTGTCACTAAACGCTTAACACTAACAGTTGGCAGCTGTGTCACTAAACGCTTAACACTAACAGTTGGCAGCTGTGTCACTAAACGCTTAACACTAACAGTTGGCAGCTGTGTGTAAATCTCTTTTGTGTGTCTGCCCCTGAAAAAAACAACTTCTTGAGCGTTCACATGTTGATCTCATCAAGTGTGTTGTGTTCACATCTCATCAAGTGTTGTGTTGTGTTCACATCTCATCAAGTGTGTTGGTAAAACTGATGTGTGTGTCTCACCCAAACAATGACAATGAGATAAAAAGTCAAATCAGTCTTCAAAGATTGACAGAGTGACTAACAAAAACAAAAAAGGTATTTTTCTTGCGGCTTGAAAGATCTTTCTCCTCACACCACCTCTCTCCCTCTCTTTTACATACACACACACGCCGCGCGCACACACATGCTGCATGCTAACAGAACACACACACACGCCGCGCGCACACACATGCTGCATGCTAACAGAACACACACACACGCCGCGCGCACACATGCTGCATGCTAACAGAACACACACACACGCACGCACACACACACATGCTGCATACAAACACACACACACACACACACAGTCACACACACACAAACTTAATGTTTAATGTTGGTAGGTGCTGACGTTGATGGATGGTCTCTCACAGATCTCAGTGATTTTTTTTTTTAGGCAGGGTTTTTACATCTCAGTGATATATATATGTTTTCAGTGTGAACGTTGCTTGTTTGTTAGTTTGTATGGGAATAATGTCTCAGTGAGTGGTAACTGGTATCCTTCAGTTTGTAGTGTACCTTGTGTTCCACTCCCACGGTTAGTGATTGGAACGCACTGTAACTCCCACTGACCCCAACACCCCCGGCGTCAAACAGTACCCCTTGGGTAGGTCGGGGGATTCCTGGAGCCATCTTAGCATCTAACCGACCCTCAACTTTATCCTCCTCCCCCTCAGGCCAAAACATACACCGGATGAACTCACGCACCCCCTACCCACCCCTCACAAACCATCTGCGCGAGCAACAAGTCACATACATGTGTAACTGTAAGGCCTACAATGGGCTACATATGACTCACTGACACGTTTCTCACACATGCTCAAACAGACCGACTCATTCATGATCATGTCGTCATGCGGTGTATTTTTATGTCTGTCGCAGTATACGCTGCCACAATACAAAGTCCAACTCAGAAAAATAGGATGATGTATCTTATTTCAAGCTGTCTGGGCGATAAATGTTCGTAAACACCTCTAACACAGGCTCACGAGAACAGAGGAGGGGATATATATATATGGGGGGGGGGGGGGGGGGGGGTGTTGTTGTTTACGTCTTATATTCTCAGCCTCTTCCTTCTTCCCTGTTTGAGTTAGATTTCCACCTGATAGGACCGATATAGGCCTGCATTTTTCGCACACGCCGCGAGAAAGCTACGGGTACCTCCACGATTGATCGTAAAAATCCAGCACTGATCGAAACAGAAAGTACTTATAGGCAACACCTTACAGACGACAACTGCTTTCAAATGACATTATCTCAGTGTTGCCAAAAATAACCAACAATCTGTGACCATTCAAAGTGTTCAAACAACACTATCGATTTGGAGCCTTCCTTTTGCTCTCTAAAGTGGGAAAATACTGAGGCAATGTGCAAGCTCGCGCCAGTGTCAGAGTTTGGCTAAAGGTTGCGAAGAGACTAAATTTCCACTTGATTGAACCGATGAAGACGGCCCATTTGACCGTAAGATCTCGTTTCAGTGCCTTAGAAATGAAGGGCGATTGTAACAGAAACAGTACTTACTTCAAAAAGAACGTTTCCCTTCCATGCCGAGCGCTACACGGCTATCGAGAAGTAATCCATTCCATCGTCACAATCATTATGCTACCGTCACGCCATTACGGTCGGCATTCGGCTGAAGTCGGCGGTCGTTGCTCAACTTCGGCAAATTCCGCCATCTGTTCATGTCATGACCTCGGCGGGACATAATTTTGATCTGTCATCTCAGGTTCAGTTTTGTTTGCTCCTAAACTGTTTTCGTGATGGTGTGTGTCTATTGACACTTTATTATATAAAAAATAAAAATAAAAAACGCGTTTCTGACGCTGTAGTGCTATGCAAGCAGCACAGAATCTCTGTCACAAATCTCTTGTGTGTCGATGACACGACTGAGAGGGGGCGTGGCACAAGAGAACACCAAAGAGGGCCATGACAGTACAAGAACGATTCTTCCGGTATATGCCGGAAACCTGAATCGATTATAGCCTCTTTTTATATTTAGTCAAGTTTTGACTAAATATTTTAACATCGAGGGGGAATCGAAACGAGGGTCGTGGTGTATGTGCGTGTGTCTGTCTGTCTGTCTGTCTGTCTGTCTGTGTGTGTGTGTGTGTAGAGCGATTCAGACTAAACTACTGGACCGATCTTTATGAAATTTGACATGAGAGTTCCTGGGTATGAAATGCCCGAACGTTTTTTTCATTTTTTGGATAAATGTCTTTGATGACGTCATATCCGGCTTTTCGTGAAAGTTGAGGCGGCACTGTCACGCCCTCATTTTTCAACCAAATTGGTTCAAATTTTGGTCAAGTAATCTTCGACGAAGCCCGGGGTTCGGTATTGCATTTCAGCTTGGTGGCTTAAAAATTAATTAATGACTTTGGTCATTAAAAATCGGAAAATTGTAAAAAAAAATAAAAATTTATAAAACGATCCAAATTTACGTTTATCTTATTCTCCATCATTTGCTGATTCCAAAAACATATAAATATGTTATATTCGGATTCAAAACAAGCTCTGAAAATTAAATATATAAAAATTATTATCAAAATTAAATTGTCCAAATCAATTTAAAAACACTTTCATCTTATTCCTTGTCGGTTCCTGATTCCAAAAACATATAGATATGATATGTTTGGATTAAAAACACGCTCAGAAAGTTAAAACAAAGAGAGGTACAGAAAAGCGTGCTATCCTTCTTAGCGCAACTACTACCCCGCTCTTCTTGTCAATTTCACTGCCTTTGCCATGAGCGGTGGACTGACGATGCTACGAGTATACGGTCTTGCTGAAAAATGGCAGCTACTTGACTAAATATTGTATTTTCGCCTTACGCGACTTGTTTTTACATAGAGGGGGAATCGAGACGAGGGTCGTGGTGTATGTGTGTGTGTGTGTGTGTGTCTGTCTGTGCGTGTGTGTGTGTAGAGCAATTCAGACTAAACTACTAGACCGATCTTTATGAAATTTGACATGAGAGTTCCTGGGTATGATATCCCCGGAAGTTGTTTTCCTTTTTTTGATAAATGTTTTTGATGACGTCATATCCGGCTTTTTGTAAAAAGTTGAGGCGGCACTGTCAAACCCTCATTTTTTAATCAAATTGATTGAAATTTTGGCCAAGCAATCTCCGACGGACTTCGGTATTGCATTTCAGCTTGGTGGCTTTAAAACTAATGAACGAGTTTGGTCATTAAAAATTGGAAACTTGTAATTAAAATTTTTTTTTTATTAAACAATCCAAAAACAATTTCATCTTATTCTTCGTCATTTTCTGATTCCAAAAACATATACATATGTTATATTTGGATTACAAACTAGCTCTGAAAAAAAAAATATGAAAATTAAGATCAAAATTAATTTTCCGAAATCGATTTAAAAACAATTTCATCTTATTCCTTGTCGGTCCCTGATTCCAAAAACATATAGATATGATATGTTTGAATTAAAAACAAACTCAGTAAGCTAAAAAGAATAGACATACAGAAAAGCGTGTTATCCTGCTCATCGCGACCACTACCGCACTATTCTGCATGGCTTGTCGATTTCACTGTCTTTGCCACGAGCGGTGGACTGACGAAACTACGAGAATGTGGTCTTGGTGAAAAAAGCAGTGCGTTCAGTTTCATTCTGTGAGTTCGACAGCTTGACTAAATGTTGTTATTTCGCCTTACGCGACTTGTTTTCTTCTTTTTATATTTAGTCAAGTTTTGACTAAATATTTTAACATCGAGGGGGAATCGAGACGAGGGTCGTGGTGTATGTGCGTGTGTCTGTGTGTCTGTGTGTCTGTGTGTGTGTGTAGAGCGATTCAGACTAAACTACTGGACCGATCTTTATGAAATTTGACATGAGAGTTCCTGGGTATGAAATCCCCAGACGTTTTTTTCATTTTTTCAATAAATGTCTTTTATGACGTCATATCCGGCTTTTCGTGAAAGTTGAGGCGGCACTGTCACGCTCTCATTTTTCAACCAAATTGGTTGAAATTTTGGTCAAGTAATCTTCGACGAAGCCCGGACTTCGGTATTGCATTTCAGCTTGGTGGCTTAAAAATTAATTAATGACTTTGGTCATTAAAAATCTGAAAATTGTAAAAAAAAAATTTTTTTATAAAACGATCCAAATTTACGTTCATCTTATTCCCCATCATTTTCTGATTCCAAAAACATATACATATGTTATATTTGGATTAAAAACAAGCTCTGAAAATTAAAAATATAAAAATTATTATTATCAAAATTAAATTGTCCAAATCAATTTAAAAACACTTTCATCTTATTCCTTGTCGGTTCCTGATTCCAAAAACATATAGATATGATATGTTTGGATTAAAAACACGCTCAGAAAGTTAAAACGAAGAGTGGTACAGAAAAGCGTGCTATCCTTCTCAGCGCAAGTACTACCCCGCTCTTCTTGTCAATTTCACTGCCTTTGCCGTGCGCGGTGGACTGACGATGCTACGAGTATACGGTCTTGCTGCGTTGCATTGCGTTCAGTTTCATTCTGTGAGTTCGACAGCTACTTGACTAAATGTTGTATTTTCGCCTTTCGCGACTTGTTTTTGTTTTGTCTTAGATTGCACCAGATTGCTCCATTTTCCTTGTTTTTATCAACATTTTCCGGGAGAAGCGCACACACACACACACACACGCACACACACACACATACTCACATACACGCACATACACACACACACACACACACACACACACACACACACACATACACACACACACACACACACTCGTGTATGTTTACACGCGCTGCGGCGCGTTCGTATTTCACGACTTGTTAACCCGCACAGAGAAGAGAGAGATATATTTGTACGTACACGTCTTGCGGCAAGAGAGAGAGAAAGTGAGAGAAAGAGAGAGAAACAAGTCGCGTAAGGCGAAAATACAACATTTAGTCAAGTAGCTGTCGAACTCACAGAATGAAACTGAACGCAACGCAACGCAGCAAGACCGTATACTCGTAGCATCGTCACTCCACCGCCCGTGGCAAAGGCAGTGCCCGTGGAATTGACAAGAAGAGCGGGGTATTCGTTGCGCTGAGAAGGATAGCACGCTTTTCTGTACCTCTCTTCGTTACATTTAGTCAAGTTTTGACTAAATGTTTTAACATAGAGGGGGAATCGAAACGAGGGTCGTGGTGTATGTGTGTGTGTGTGTGTGTGTGTATGTGTGTGTGTGTGTGCGTGCGTGCGTGCGTGCGTGTAGAGCGATTCAGACCAAACTACTGGGCCGATCTTTATGAAATTTTACATGAGAGTTCCTGGGATTGATATCCCCGAACACTTTTTTCCTTTTTTCGATAAATGTCTTTGATGACGTCATATCCGGCTTTTCGTGAAAGTTGAGGCGGCACTGTCACGCTCTCATTTTTCAACCAAATTGGTTGAAATTTTGGTCAAGAAGTCTTCGACGAAGCCCGGACTTCGGTATTGCATTTCAGCGTGATGGCTTAAAAATTAATTAATGACTTTGGTCATTAAAAATCTGAAAATTGTAAAAAAAAATAAAAAATTGTAAAACGATCCAAATTTACGTTTATCTTATTCTCCATTATTTTCTGATTCCAAAAACATATAAATATGTTATATTTGGATTAAAAACAAGCTCTGAAAATTAAAAATATAAAAATTATTATCAAAATTAAATTGTCCAAATCAATTTAAAAACACTTTCATCTTATTCCTTGTCGGTTCCTGATTCCAAAAACATATAGATATGATATGTTTGGATTAAAAACACGCTCAGAAAGTTAAAACGAAGAGAGGTATAGACAAGTCGCGTAAGGCGAAAGAAGAGCGGGGTAGTAGTTGCGCTAAGAAGGATAGCACGGTTTTCTGTACCTCTCTTTGTTTTAACTTTCTGAGCGTGTTTTTAATCCAAACATATCATATCTATATGTTTTTGGAATCAGGAACCGACAAGGAATAAGATGAAAGTGTTTTTAAATTGATTTGGACAATTTAATTTTGATAATAATTTTTATATATTTAATTTTCAGAGCTTGTTTTGAATCCGAATATAACATATTTATATGTTTTTGGAATCAGCAAATGATGGAGAATAAGATAAACGTAAATTTGGATCGTTTTATAAATTTTTATTTTTTTTTACAATTTTCCGATTTTTAATGACCAAAGTCATTAATTAATTTTTAAGCCACCAAGCTGAAATGCAATACCGAACCCCGGGCTTCGTCGAAGATTACTTGACCAAAATTTCAACCAATTTGGTTGAAAAATGAGGGCGTGACAGTGCCGCCTCAACTTTCACGAAAAGCCGGATATGACGTCATCAAAGACATTTATCAAGAAAATGAAAAAAACGTATGGGGATTTCATACCCAGGAACTCTCATGTCAAATTTCATAAAGATCGGTCCAGTAGTTTAGTCTGAATCGCTCTACACACACACACGCACACACGCACACACACACACACGCACATACACCACGACCCTCGTTTCGATTCCCCCTCGATGTTAAAATATTTAGTCAAAACTTGACTAAATATAAAAAGCGTGCTATCCTTCTCAGCGCAACTACTAAACCGCTCTTCTTGTCAATTTCACTGCCTGAGCGGTAGACTGACGATGCTACGAGTATACGGTCCTGCTGAAAAATTGCATTGCGTTCAGTTTCATTCTGTGAGTTCGACAGCTACTTGACTAAATGTTGTATTTACACCCCCGGTATAGGGGTGTATATAGGTTTCACTCGATGTGTTTGTTTGTTTGTGTGTTTGTTTGTTTGTGTGTTTGTTTGTGTTCGCAAGTAGATCTCAAGAATGAACGGACCGATCGTCACCAAACTTGGTGAACAGGTTCTATACATTCCTGAGACGGTCCTTACAAAAATTGGGACCAGTCAAACACACGGTTAGGGAGTTATTGGTGGATTTTGGTTTTTTGGGGGATCAACTACGGCATAACTCTTCCTTATCTTCTCCATGTTTTCAGCGTTTACCTCCCTTCCTTCGTATGGTGCACTTACTATTATGAGGGGGCATCTTCGGATATTCCCGGCGTTCTGTTACTATTTTTAGAAGGTCACCGCAGTGTCCAGAACGTAAATTGGACCCGTAAATTATCCTCACTGTAAAAGTGCAAAGGTCGAATCAATTTATAGCCACGCGAAAAATACACTGTCATCTATCTCTCTATATATACGGCTTCTCTGTGTTTGTGTGTGTGTGTGTGTGTGTGTGTGTCTCTCTCTCTCTATGTGGGCAACACCTATGGATTGTTCAGTTCTGTTTGTGATGTGGTCTGGCGGCTTTTGTGTAATTGTATGTACTGGCCTTCCTTTGAGAAGCCAGAACAGTTCAAAAGGGCTTAGAGATAAGCTCTAAATTGCTCAATCCTGAGCAGTGAGAATGGTTATTTCCCTTTGACCAACGGGGGTGTTTTTCCTATCGGAGGAATTTCTTGTTTCGCCTTACGCGACTTGTTTTAACTTTCTGAGCGTGTTTTTAATCCAAACATATCATATCTATATGTTTTTGGAATCAGGAACCGACAAGGAATAAGATGAAAGTGTTTTTAAATTGATTTCGAAAAAAAAATGTTGATAATAATTTTTATATATTTAATTTTCAGAGCTTGTTTTTAATCCAAATATAACATATTTATATGTTTTTGGAATCAGCAAATGATGGAGAATAAAATAAACGTAAATTTGGATCGTTTTATAAATTTTTATTTTTTTTTACAATTTTCAGATTTTTAATGACCAAAGTCATTAATTAATTTTTAAGCCACCAAGCTGAAATGCAATACCGAAGTCCGGGCTTTGTCGAAGATTACTTGACCAAAATTTCAACCAATTTTGTAGAAAAATGAGGGCGTGACAGTGCCGCCTGAACTTTCACGAAAAGCCGGATATGACGTCATCAAAGACATTTATCAAAAAAATGAAAAAAACGTTCGGGGATTTCATACTCAGGAACTCTCATGTCAAATTTCATAAAGATCGGTCCAGTAGTTTAGTCTGAATCGCTCTACACACACACACACACACACACACACACACACACAGACAGACAGACACACACACGCACATACACCACGACCCTCGTCTCGATTCCCCCCTCTACGTTAAAACATTTAGTCAA
The DNA here is from genome assembly GCF_037325665.1 of Littorina saxatilis. Taxonomy (NCBI): domain Eukaryota; kingdom Metazoa; phylum Mollusca; class Gastropoda; order Littorinimorpha; family Littorinidae; genus Littorina; species Littorina saxatilis. The sequence continues at coordinate 45,182,886 of NC_090255.1, read as the reverse complement.
AACTTGACTAAATGTAAAAACAAGTCGCGTAAGGCGAAAATACAACATTTAGTCAAGTAGCTGTCGAACTCACAGAATGAAACTGAACGCAATGCAACGCAGCAAGACCGTATACTCGTGGCATCGTCAGTCCACCGCGCACGACAAAGGCAGTGAAATTGACAAGAAGAGCGGGGTAGTACTTGCGCTGAGAAGGATAGCACGCTTTTCTGTACCACTCTTCGTTTTAACTTTCTGAGCGTGTTTTTGATCCAAACATATCATATCTATATGTTTTTGGAATCAGGAACCGACAAGGAATAAGATGAAAGTGTTTTTAAATTGATTTGGACAATTTAATTTTGATAATAATTTTTATATTTTTAATTTTCAGAGCTTGTTTTTAATCCAAATATAACATATGTATATGTTTTTGGAATCAGAAAATGATGGGGAATAAGATGAACGTAAATTTGGATCGTTTTATAAAAAAAATATTTTTTTTACAATTTTCAGATTTTTAATGACCAAAGTCATTAATTCATTTTTAAGCCACCAAGCTGAAATGCAATACCGAAGTCCGGGCTTCGTCGAAGATTACTTGACCAAAATTTCAACCAATTTGGTTGAAAAATGAGAGCGTGACAGTGCCGCCTCAACTTTCACGAAAAGCCGGATATGACGTCATAAAAGACATTTATCGAAAAAATGAAAAAAACGTCTGGGGATTTCATACTCAGGAACTCTCATGTCAAATTTCATAAAGATCGGTCCAGTAGTTTAGTCTGAATCGCTCTACACACACACACACACACACACAGACACACATACACCACGACCCTCGTCTCGATTCCCCCCTCTACGTTAAAACATTTAGTCAAAACTTGACTAAATGTAAATCAAAACTTGACTAAATGTAAAAAGAGAGAGAGAGAGAAAGAGAGAGAGAGCGAGCACACGTGCACACGCGCGCGTACACACTTACACCAACGCATGCACGCAAGCACACACACACACACACACACACACACACACACACACACACACACACACACACACACTTATGTTCGCTGCGAACGGTCGTGTTACATGACTCAGGGGCGGACGAGGGGGGGGGGCACAGGGGGCACGTGCCCCCCCCCCCCCCGAAAAAAAATAAAAATTGGAAAGCTGAATTTATGACCATTTCTAAGTTCAGATGGCACCATTTTGCTTCTTTGGGCCAAAAATTTTTCCGGGGGGGGGGGGGGGGGGGGGGCATGCCCCCGGACCCCCCTAGCAAATTCGGGCGCTTCGCGCCCATCACTACATTCACTTTCGATTCAAAGTGCACCCCCCCTTACAAAGCAACTGATCCGCCCCTGTCAGACTTATTAATTCCGAACAGAGCGGAGAACGCTGCGCGCGTTCGTATCACACCACTTATAATCCGAGACCAAGTTTCGAGAGCCTTGACGTCCAGGATCCTCGATAGCTCGTAGGATGTCAAATGTTTTCCCCCGTTTCGCTATTCCACAAGTACACTATGACACGACTCGAGTGGAAAAAAACATTCTCTGCAATTCCCGTCTCAGTCGGTGCAGCCGTTTCGGAGCGTGTCGTTATATAACAAACATACACACACAAACCAGCTTTAAAAGTAAGATTATGTAAGAACCATGTCAACAAGTGATTTTTTCTTTTGTAAATCAGATACTACAGTCTTTCTGCTTTGTAAAAAGCTATATTTCAAAAACAAAACTACAGGTTTAAATTTTGACAGGCTTTTCCCCCTCTCTGTCACCAGTACTGAAGAACAACTCATAAGCAAGGCAAGAAGGAGAATAATTGATGAGGAGTTCAGCATATCTCCTCTGCGAATACAATCAATACTGGTGTCAAATACGGGATGATAATAACTGTATTGATGTCAAATACGGGATGATAATAACTATACTGGTGTCAAACACGGTCTGATCCCACACAAAGCAACTCACTCACAAGCTAAAGGGCATTTCCCATTGAGGAAAACGTTCAAGTCCTTAATTAAATTGACGTGAATTACACGTCGACACAACGTGAATTTTTGGTTGTGGTTGTGCTTTGGTTTGATTTCGACGTGAAGGCAACGTGGAGAGTGAATGTAGGTTTTGGTAAATTTATCCACACACACACACCAACTTTCACACTCAGTCACAGATCATAAGGACTATTACATGTAACACCATAAACTCAAGATACGATCAACAATTTTATTTCATAACAAAAAATGCATATTATGTTGCGGAGAAATTTAAAATGCAGGCAGCTTAGCAGGGCAACAGCACAGCATATTCAATCGATTTCATTCTTTGTCCTGGTGGTCCTCTTCTCCCAGGCAGTCCTCTATGCGCCTCTTTGATGCTGGTCGCTAAATAAAGCAAAGACAGCACATTAGTATTAGTGACACCAGAGCCTCCATAATGTCTGGAGTAGAAATACACATCTTTTCAACTAAGGTCACTTTCAAGTTTAGTAACTATAATTACTGCGGCGTAATTATTGAAGCCAGCAAAGTTTATTTGGTCTCAGCGGATTGATGATTGCATGAGGATTAACATGATATCGGATTAATTTTTGAGGCTTCTGTTTTAGATTTGTGACAGCGTCGTATTTGTTGATATTGTTCGATTTGGGGATTTTTTTTTTAAATGGTGGAGATTACAAGAGGCTTGAAGCAACAAAGGTCATTTGATCAGGTAATGTGATGTATCATAACTAAAATGCATCAATAGCAGTGTCCCAATGTGCAAGTGTGTTTGTGTGATCGGCTGAGGAAAAGAGCATGTGTATTTTTTTGGTACGCGTCGCCGTGCTAGCAGTTACGGCCGCCAGCAGTGCACTGATACGGCTGCCCCGCTTCTCTGTTACGACCGCTGACTGTTTTGGGTACTACGGCAGCCGGCACTCATTTTATTCGTTTAATAATGTTATTGCCAAAGTTTATGACAGTTTGCAAACAAATATGAACGGGTTTCACTGCACATCGGTTGTGCACCGTCGTGTTATCAGGAATTTTGATTCCATGCCCTCTTTTATTTAATATCGCATTCGTCACAGAATTATATCTAGAGTTTTTCTACTTCCAATTAAAACGTGCACTTAGTTTGAACGGGCATGCACATGAAAAGATCAAAATTAATGTCAATTATCAAAAACAGTCGCTGAAAATGGAATTTGGTATATAGGCCAGTTTGTCGCAATTTTCTTCCACACTAGCCTTAACAATTTTTCATTCATAATATTGTACCATATCTCCCCTATGTTGTGTAATTTGGGTTTATCTGTACTGTGATGCGGCTAATTATGCAACCGCACCGAATAGGCATACCAGCGCTCATTGGTTAACAACAGGATATTCGATGATTATTTTCATTGGTCGACTGAAACGTTTTCCTCATTTTGAATGAAGTGGCAAACGGTTCTTCACTAATACCGAAAGTGAAAACTCCCGTGGGTAGCTTCCCTTTACTGCACAATGCTTACATATGTTTTAGACCAATGAGCGCTGGTATGCATATTCGGTGCGGATGCATAATTAGCCGCCAAGTGGATATTAGCGGCTCGCAAACGAAGATTCGTCCAAATGATGGTTAAAAACAACCTGCAGCGAACGGAAGCTGAAAACTACAGGTGCATATAGTTCAAACAATCATTCAACTGTATTTATTTGACCTTACACAGACTGTAGGAAGAGGCCAAACCGTCTTGAACAATATTTTTCCCCAGGAAGCGACTCAAAGAACACAGAAGACTCGAAGGTGAGTGACGTACCTGTAGACTCGCTCCCAAGGGTAAGACAGACATAACCTGCTCGAAGCACAACCATGCTAATTCACTCGAACTCGTAGTTCATTTTGACTGCCTGTTTATTCGTACTGTCTCACTCCGGTAGGTGGCATTGGCGAGTACACATGTAAGGGAGACAATTCCCCAATCACGTGTCGTCTGCTATGCTACATTCCCTTTCTTTCTTCAAACATTTGAACAGTTAATAAACTCAAAATTTAAACCTTGTCCACTTGACCACGAACTGTAAATACATGTTTTTAAACATTTAAACTGTTGCATAATAGCCATACTGAACATTACTGTCAAACTTTAAACATATCAACATTTTGTTCAACCTTAACAAGAGCATTTCCAAACACTTGCATGATGCAGATTACATGTTTTCCACAATGTAATCCTTTAACTTCTCAGGTGGTTTTCTGATTCTAGTGGACTGTCTGAGCGGTTGTGGACAAACTGTTTGGTCATGTGTCTGCGTGTTTGTCTGTGTGTTTGTCTGCGTGTCCGCCGGAACGTTCGCGTTGTCTGTATGTTCGTTTGTCTGTTTGCTGTGAACATATTTCTTTGTGTGTGCGACGTTCCTCTTGTACTGAACACCGGTTGGTGATTCGACAAGAAGTTGAGAACCAGTTTTGTCTACCACCTTGTATGGTTCCGGCTCAAAAGTGGTTGACAACTTGTCCTGTCTTTTCTGCTGAAGCAACACGTCATCACCTACATCTATCTTTGTTTCTGTTGCACGGCGCTTATCATCGGCATACTGTTTCCCTATTTCTTTCCGGATTTTGTCACGGTCACGGATGTTTTCATTAAGTTCAGCCTTGACGATGGAATCAATATCTGGAAGTTTTGTCCGAAGTTTGCGCTTGAAAAGCAGTTCTGCTGGACTAACTCCAGTAGTCTGATGTGGTGTGGTTCTGAATGACAACAGAAATTTGTTCAGTTCTTTTTTCCAATCTTTGCCTTCGGAGTGTGCTATTTTGATCGCTTTCATCAATGTTCGGTTTTGGCGTTCTACCTCACCATTGGCCTGTGGCCACAATGGCGTTGTGTGCCTGTGCATAATTCCATGTGTAGTCATGAATTCTTTGAATTCGGCGGAAATGAACTGGGGACCATTGTCCGATTTCAGGGAAAATGGTAGCCCATGTGTTGTGAACATTGTTTCCAGACACTCCACAATTTTTTCTGCTTTTGTACTTCTCAGAACTGCGGTCTCGAAATACCGGCTATAGTAGTCTACTACTACTAGAATCGACTCTCCACTTGGCAACGGGCCAAGCAAGTCAACTGCCACGTCTTCCCATGGACCATCTGGGAATGTGGTTCGAACCATCGGTTCCGGCTTTGACGGCATTCCGACAATTTGACATTCGTGACAAGAACGTACACATTTTTCAACATCCTTGTCGAGACCGGGCCACCACACTTTGGTTCGAATTCTTTCTTTTGTTTTCACCACCCCTTGGTGTCCTTCGTGTGCTATTTCAACAACGCGTTCTTTCAGTGCTTTCGGAATCACAATGCGTGTGCCACGTAGAACAAGTTTCCCAAGGCTGGTCAACCCATCTTTCAGCGCTTTGTATGCTACGTTCGGGCATTTTTCCCAGTTTCCTGATTTGATACACTCTCTCACTGCAGACAACTCTTCATCTACAGCTGATGCCTCTTCAATTTCATGTGCTGTCATTGCCCTCGGTACGGCCTTCTTTGCAGCGAAGTACACATACTCTTCCGCAACGTTTCGACCACAAACACGTTCAGTGTCTTGGTTCACGAGTCGCGACAACGAGTCGGCAATGTTCTGTGAGCCCGGCTTGTATTCCACCGTGAATTGGTAGCTCTGCAACCGAAGCACCCATCGCTCGATACGCGCCGACGGTTTCGAACGTTTGGAATAGATGAACTGCAGTGGGCGGTGGTCGGTTTCAAGTGTGAACTCAATACCGTACACATACTGGTGAAATCGCTCGCACGCCCATACAAGAGCTAATGCTTCTTTCTCAGTTTGTGAGTAACGTCGTTCGACATCCGACAAGCTACGGCTAGCATAGTAGATCACTCTTTTCTCACCGTTCTGAACTTGTGTGAGAACTGCACCTAGTCCGACTGGACTCGCGTCTGCAACAATACTCGGCTTTCGGATCGAAGTACGCGACGTTTTCAGCTTTCGACAAATCATCCTTCAAAGTTTGAAATGCCTTTTCTTGTTCTGTTTTCCACTGAAATGGTGCGTTCTTTCTAGTCAATTTTCTCAGTGGTTCGGCTTTGGTAGCCAAATTTTCTATGAAGCGAGCGTTGAAGTTCACTAACCCCAAGAAGCTTCTGACTTCCGACGCTAAAGTCGGGTGTTTTGCGTTTTTCACGGCTTCTACTTTTGCGGATGTTGGCCCTATCCCTTTCTCCGAGAGTAGGAACCCCATGAACTGAAGTTCGGACATCCGATAGACACATTTGTCTGGATTGAGTGTGAGGCCATTCTCTTGTAGTGTGCGTAGTACCTTGTCGAGTCTCCGGTCATGTTCCTCGACTGTTTCTGCATGTATGATGATGTCATCTGTCATGTTCCGTGCACCCGGACAATCGAGAATCACGTCTTGGATAGTATGTTGATAGATTTCTGGCGCTGACGTCACTCCGAACATCAAACTGTACCGAAATAATCCGATGTGTGTTGCGAATGTTGTGACGGGACGCGACTCTTCAAACAACTCAAGCTGATGAAACCCCCACTTCAAATCAAGCTTTGTGAAAACTTTGCTTCCGTTCATTTCGATCAGTGTTTCTTCGATAGTCGGTATTGGAAAACGTTCACGCTCAACTGCTTCATTGGCCTGTCTCATGTCTACGCATAGCCTAATGTCATCACTGTTGGGTTTAGGAACCACTACAATCGGGCTAGCAAACGAAGTCGGACCTTCTGCGCGCTCGATAATGTCGAGTTCCTCTAGCTCCACGATTTTCTTTTCAACCTTTTTCCGAAGGCTGAATGGAATCCGGCGAGCTGCCTGAACAGCTGGTTTTACATTGTGGTTCACATGCAGTGTAATCTTTTGATTCTTCAGTTTACCCAACCCTTTGTACAACTCTGGGTACCTCTGTTCTGGTTTGTCTGACAGTGACACAGATCTGACAGTTTCAGGTTCTCTTGGCAATCCCACTCTCAAAACACCCAGTTTTTCTGATGTTTCTTTTCCCAAAAGAGGGACTTTGCCTTTCTCTTCAATGACAACAGATTCAGCTGTGTGAATTTCTGAAACCCCAGGAACAACAATTTCAGCCTGAAATGTTCCTGCTACTGTCAGAGGTGTGTCCTGCCCATAAGCATACAGCTTTCTTGGTTTGTCAACTTTCTTGCATGTAAACTTCATTTTCTTTTTCTTCAACTGTTCCCAGTTTAGCCTATCAACAATGTTGCAGCTTGCCCCAGAATCTATCATCATTGACATATTGACACCCCCCACAACAACATCAATTGTGGAATTGTAGAATTTGTCAACAACAAATGCATGCTCATCATCATCATCACTCTCACGCACATTGTTCAGATGCTTTGATTTTGATTTGCACACAGAAGCGAAATGGTTCATTTTTTTGCATTTTGTGCATTCTTTTCCTTTTGCGGGACATGCCGTATCTTTTGCAAAATGTCCTGTCTTTCCACACCGAAAACATTTCAGTCCGTGTTTGTCTGACTCTGTTTTAGTCTTTCTGTCAGTGCGGTCAAACGGTTTCCTGGGTCGTGGTCTCGAAACAGCACTAACAAGTTCAGTTTCTTTTTCACTTGGTCTGCCATCCATCTGCTTCACCTGTGAAACTGCCGCCTCGTGAGCTTGTGCTTTTTCAAGTAACTGTCCCAATGTCAACGCTCTCTTCGTCAGAAGTTTCGCTTGCAGTGCTCTGTCTGGACATCTGTCGATGACTTGATCTCTGATGCTCGCATCGCGTGCAGCACCGAAGTTGCAGTTCTCTGCTTTCTGCCTCAGACGTGTAACGAACTGCGCCGTCGTCTCACCTGCCTTCTGCGTCATCTGCCTGAACTGGTGGCGTTCAAAAGTCTCATTCTGCAGGGGCTTGAAGTATGTATCCAGGGCAGTAATTGCCTCATCGTAGCTTGCTCCCCCATCCAGTGTATCAAAAATGTTTTGAACTTCCACTCCAGCACAGTGGAGCAACAGTGGAGCAACAGTGGAGCAACAGTGGACGTTTCTGGTTATTCTCCACATCTCCTCTTGCAGCAATGTACAACTCGAAACTTTTCGTCCATCTCGAAGACACGCTAGATGGGTCACCAGTTGGATCGAATTTGTCAACACAGAAAATGTTCGCTGCCATCTTTCTGAGTATGTCACAGTATACACACAGTTTTCAATGACGTCACGATTTCACTCGATCGACCGGCCAAGAAAATGACGAAAAACTTGTTTAAATCTAAGTTACTTCACAGATCCTCGTTGCCAGATTGTAGACTCGCTCCCAAGGGTAAGACAGACATAACCTGCTCGAAGCACAACCATACTAATTCACTCGAACTCGTAGTTCATTTTGACTGCCTGTTTATTCGTACTGTCTCACTCCGGTAGGTGGCATTGGCGAGTACACATCAGTGTAAGGGAGACAATTCCCCAATCACGTGTCGTCTGCTACGCTACAGTACCTTGTAGTCCTTCTGTGATAGTAGTTGTCCAGTGGACGATACCTTCCGCCTGTGGTGTAGCCTACAGTTGACAGATTCAGATTGGTCAGTTGCTCTATTAAATAATGATAAAACGGTACTTATTTCTGTTATACACTTTGTCAGGGATCTATATTTAGATCTAATATAGGTCTATGACTTTGTGCAGTATAACAGCTTTGTTCAGCTCAAAATGTTTCTCAGGTCATAGACCAAATAGCCTGGACCGCCAACTCGTCACGTGACCCTTCGACGTTACGACTCTCGACTTTCAGGGGCGCGTGACGTCCGGTTTGAAAGGCCAGCGATTCGAAGACAGTGAAAAGAAACTTGCACGCTCCCGTTATTTGTGACAATGGGAGGTGACAATGAACTGGATTTTTCGGCAAAACTCCAAACTAAACTTAACAAAACTCATCGAAAAACATGTTCCATAATTATGCACTTTTGCTGAGTTTATTTTAGCATTTTCAGAACTTACCTCGGCAACTTCGTCCATGTTTACAATCGACACCGGATATGACATCCCCCTGATTTCTAAAAGGCCATGTAAGCGTAGGTTCCTAAATGCGAGAGGCGCTACCTCGTAATAGAGAGAAAGAGCGGAGAGAGAGCTAGTTGGCGGTCCAGGATAAATGGTCTATGCTCAGGTGAAAGAAAGTTCCGAATTCTTCATGTTTGTTGAACATGTTTCCCTAATAATAAGTTTAACGGAGCGACGATTGAAAGATGGACATGATCACTGCTGCCAAACCCAGAACGTTGAAACATAATTTCTGTGAGGCATTATATTACATTTCCAAAGAATTTATATCAGCGAATGGCTTTAAGTCGAAAGTCACACAAAAAGCCTCTTGAATACTTCTTACCGTAGCAAATGACTGTAAGAGTGTGCCATGCCACTTGTAGTGGGGCTCCTATGTTGCAAAATCATTCAAATCATGCAACAAACACCAAATTAAGCAAATATGAAGAGTTTTATGTGCTTAACAAAACCTGATACAGAGCCATCGCGAAAAATAAAAAATGGGTAGTTTTTAAACAATTTTTCAAAATGGCCGCCAGTGTAAACGGTTGGGTATGTTAGGCATATTTCACTTCATGTGATTAACAGCAAATTTGGCGTAAATGGACATTTGCTTTTGCTTAACAAAACCTGATACAGAGCCACCGTGAAAAAATTAAGAAATCAGTAGTTTTTTTACAATTTTCAAAATGGCCGCCAATAAAAGGGTATTTAGGCATTTTTGATGCTACAAGACATTCTCTTGCAATAGAAACTAACACAAACACATTTTAAAACAAAACAATACATGTATTGTTGGTGCAGAGAATGATTGGACGGTGTGGGTGGCAGGGTTGAAGAATTTGTGGATTACCTAAACTGTGCAAAAATAAATATATTGCACCCATTTTCATACCAAAACGAAAACATTCATTCCTGTGCTGTTATATTCAATGTATGCTATTGAGGGAAACTCAACTTGGCTAACTGGAACACTTTTAAGATAAAAGGTGGCCAAATAAGGGTACCCCCAAAATAAAACTGATAAAAATGTAATGTATCAACTCAAAAGTCGACTAAAATTCATAATCGCTGTATTTCGAAAACGTTGTTTGTTCTCATGTGTTTACACAACTAGCACATTCCGGCAAGTGTCTATACTCAAAAGAAACTTTGGCAGTACTTGAAACAACCATCTGTCATATATACATGCGAAGTCAAAAATATGTGGGATGTAAGTCAACAAACCTGTGGCAGTTTTTAAAATATTATTTCGTGAAGATTTGAAAGTGTACTCAAACGGTTGAACTACGCCTCGTGCGTAGACACACATTCCTGAAAGTTTCAACGCAACCCACTTGGTCATTGCTAAAATACATGGATTTTAGTTGACTTGGGTATCCCTCAAATTTGACACATAAACATCTCATCCGTGAGATCGACACATACATCAGTAGGTACAATGGCACAACACTAGAAATATGCAAGATGGCGAAATAAAACAACCTGTTCTGGATGGATAATCAAGTTGACTTTCTCTTCGTATACAACAGTGACCCAGTTGTGCCTCAGGAATTGTCGTCGGCTTTTTAAAAGGTACCCGAAGTTTTTGTCACATCTCTTTGTCACGTCAAGGGTATCCTTATTTTGACGGCGTAAATGATGATGTTAAAAAAAAATGTGCCAGATAGCGAAGATGCGAGCCTTTAATGGCATAGACAGTTTGAATAAAATGACACAGGAATAAAAGTTTGAGTTGGGGTATGAAAATGGGTGCAATAATATTTTTGCACAGTTTAGATGCTGACAGTTTTCACAGGCATGCAAGCACATTTGCAGAGAGCTGTGCTCTGCAGTCCTTCTTAGCAGCATTTGCAGCGTTTTGTTGTACAGCTCTTCTTGCAGGCACACCTCATGAGTTCTCGGCACACGCTGGATACCTCTTGAAAGCTCGTCCAGAATGACTCCCACTTTCCAGCCTTGAACTGCCAGCCCACAGAGTTTGGAAGTCTAATAGGTAGATGGCTCTTCTCAATCTCATGTCCTGCAGCAGCACCTCACTTGTAAGGGGATTATGGTCAATTTGGCAGCTCTTTTTACTGAAGAGGTACCGTCTAGCACTGTTTACACCCAGTACGTTGCTGGTTTTGTCCTACAAATGTACACCAAAAAGCTCTTGTGCTGCCCTGTCAGTGGTACTCAGCTTACAAAGAGGAGCAGACAACCTGAAGAAAGTTTGAGTGACGTCTTCAAATGCTTGCCATACTTCCCAAGCCTTCTGATTCCCCAATACCATTGAAGAACGACATAGTGTCACAGCCTGTAAGGCTATGCAAAATGGGCAGACAGGGTGACTTCTCTTGGCCAATGGCTTTGGCAATGTGGCGATACACTTCACGAGCAGAAAAAAACGCAACACAGCTGGAATGAGAAGCAGACTGTCTGGCCTCCTCTACATCCATGGTGCAGGAAATCAGCCTGTGGTACCCTTCACACAGAAGATGAAAAGTGACATTTTTATTTGAATGTATTTGAATAATGTTTACTATCTCAGAGAGTCGGTCAAAGCCGGGTTAGCAAGTCTTCACACAACAGACCAAAATGAAAGAAAATTATATTTCATGAATTCGTATAATTCTTACTGTTTCAGGTTAAAAAACAAACAAACACAGTTTCCAGTGACCCAACTGATTCTGGAATCTTTCTGACCGCTACATTTATTCGCTTCAAACAGTCGCTAACAGAATGTTGACCATAGTGAGGGTTCGTACGTTAAACCCATCAAATTCACAGAGGTCGCTAACAAATGATGTGCAAACATGTTCCAATTAATACAAATAAAAAAATCTTACTGTTAAGATGTATTAGGTAACAAACCTTGATACAGTAGTACTAGTGAAATCGGCTCCCTTCTGTGGCACCGGAATAAATGCAGAACGCTTGTTCCCAGGAACCGGCATGTGGTGTAACTCTTGTATATATCCTGTAAAAATAAAATTCACACCAATGCACGGTCAACTTAAAATAAGCAAAAGGATGAGAAACAAGCAACAAACCAAAATTGTAAAACTCAAAGAGCGGTACCTCTTCATTTTTCAAAACCACTTATCTCATTTGATTAGCATACACTGTATGCTTTTGTCTCTTACCTACCGTCTTTGAAAGTTTGATCACAACACTGTAAAGACATGGGGAGTGGAGTGTTTTTATCTCCAGCTGGTCATCCTACTATCTGGCCTACCCTCACTCAGTTTTTGACTCTACCCCTCCCCACCTTATGGAAGTCCTTAACGTAGGCAGGACTAATCATTTATCATACCATGAACAATCTCTTTCTCCTCGCCTTTTATTCAAAGTTCGTTTAATCTGTTTAAAATCACCAGCGTGGCGATCATGATTTCCTTACTTGTAATCAACAGATAGATCTAGATCTATCAGCATCACAATCCAGCTTGATGAGCTATTGCAAGATTACTCTGCATTTCAGCGCTTCACCCGATGAATAACAGACCCCAGGGGAGAATTAAACAGTAAAATGATGTGACATTGGTGAATGGATGCGTATTCTTGAAAACTTACCTTCAGAAACGTTGTTTTCGCTCAAATCAAAACACGCAATGTTGCGGAGGCCGCCATCTTGAATTTTCATGCTGCGGATATATAAAATTCTAAAAACGATCAAATTAAATACCAGAACACAAAAATACCCATAAGAGTATTTATGTCATGCATGTGTTATCAGCAGACAACTTCTGGTGCATGGTAAACCATTGAATTTTACATTTGCTGAGTTGGGAATATTTACTGCTGAGCGCTTTTGGTACGAATTTCGTCTGCTGTAAATGCAGCCTTTTATTCCCTATCAAAGACAACAAAAAAAACGATTTCTGAAGTGGCTCTGTATCTGAAATCCCTTAAATAATTATAAGGAACAATACCACAAAGTATGATGTTTGTTGCAAGATGTGAATGATTTATGAGTGCGTCTGCAACATAGGAGCCCCACTATTGAGTTCGCGATCAACAATTACCTCAACACATTGTACTCCTGAACTTACTCTATTCATTGTTGCGTACCGCGGCTCTGCCGCATTCCACTGTGTGTGTGTGTCTGTGTTTGTGTTTGTTTTTGTGCGTGTGTGCGGGCATGTGTGTGCGTGCGAATGTGTGCGTGTGTGTGTGTGTGTGCATGTGTATGCGCGCGTACGTGTGTGTGTGTGTATAGCAGTGTGTGTCTAGAGCTATTCCATAAAAAAAAACTGCCGGATAGATCTTTATGAAACTTCCCATTGAAGTTTTTTCCCCTGACACTTGTTTTTTTTTCTCCATTTCTTCCGATTTATGCCTTTGATGTCGTCACATCCGGCTTTTGATGTCGTCACATCCGGCTTTTGCAAAAAATGAATCCTCACTGTGGTGACGTCATTTTTTCATGAAATCGATATCAATTTTGGTAAAGCAATCTTTGGCTCAATCCGGACTTTGGGATTTTATTTCAGCTCGGAAGCTTAACACTAAATTAAGGAGTGCGTCTATTAAAATTTACAAAATTAAAATTGAAATTTCAAGAACAAATTCAAAAATGATCGCATTGCATTCTTTATCATTCATTGATATATGTCATTTTTACTCTAAAATCGTACGAGAAGAGTTACGAGTCTTGATGATGGCTGATCCCGGGTTTTTAATGTTTGTTTGTTTTTTAGTTTGAAGCCGCCAGATTGACTCAATGTTTTGATATCGCTTCACGCAACTGGTTTTTATTTTAAAATTGTTTTAGCATTGTTTCCGATGTATTTTACTGTTGCTCATTCAATATTTACCGCGGTCATACTTTTAGGCCATAACAATTGTATGCATTTGCTCTCTTGTAAAGACTCAGATTGAAAAGAGGAGAGAGAGAGAAAGAGAGAGAGAGAGAGAGAGAGAGAGAGAGAGAGAGAGAGAGAGAGAGAGAGAGAGAGAGAGAGAGAGAGAGAGAGAGAGAGAGAGACTATTCAGGGACAGTTAAGATGAACTGACACACACATACGTACACACAATTTCATTTGACCAGTTTTTATTGCCCTTTCATAGTGTCAAATATAAAAACCAACAACATGAAAACAAGGAATGAAACAGGATGAAAAGACAGCTAGCCCCTTCACACCATTCTTAAATCAACATTTCAGTACAGACTCCATTACCAAGCCATTTTTTTCTCCACAAGATATATAATTCACAACATTCACCTTGGATCGCTGATTAAAGATACAAATCTCAAGTTTATCCACATGGTGCGGAAACTTGTAAAAGTATCCAACTGACACACTCAAACATTTTAGCGCAGGTTAAGGAAAGTTCCAAGGAAAAAATAAAATACGCTGCGACATAGGAAAACAAAGAGTTGCATAAAAAAATATCCATAAGTTTATAAGAAAACAGAGTCCATGTGCGTATGACATGCATTCTTGCTTGTCAAGATATAAACTTAAAAAAGTATAAAAATGAAAATATTTAAACAAACTTTTTGCATTCATTTTTTGAGAACATGAATAGAAATAAAGCCAGCAAACAAACAAATGAAATGAACAGAAACATAAAGGGCATTTGATGTAAACATCCAGGGCCGGACTAGGCGAAGAGGAGGGGGGGGGGGGGGGGGGTTTGGTTGCCAGTGGTGGTCTAGGGGGTGAAGCCCCCTGAAGCTGATGGGTAGGTCATATTCTGAGATAGGAAAATGGTCGCTCCTTGCATGAAACGGCATAAAATAAACAATAATAAAAAATGTTTTAAATAAGTGAGGTACATGTTTAGGCTAGGGGGGGGGGGAGGGTTACGCAACCCCCATAACCCCTCCCCCCCCCCCCCCTCCCCCCGGCCCTGACATCTTATCTTGCCGGTATTTCTTTCACCTTGCCCTCGTGCACTGTCACACCGTGTGACGCCGTTGTGCATGCACTGTCACACCGTGTGACGCCGTTGTGCATGCACTGTCACACCGTGTGACGCCGTTGTGCACTGTCACACCGTGTGACGCCGTTGTGCATGCACTGTCACACCGTGTGACGCCGTTGTGCATGCACTGTCACACCGTGTGACGCCGTTGTGCACTGTCACACCGTGTGACGCCGTTGTGCACTGTCACACCGTGTGACGCCGTTGTGCACTGTCACACCGTGTGACGCCGTTGTGCGAGGGGGTGCATGCACAACCAACAGAAAATATTCATTTCTTTGAAGTACATTTTTTATTCTTTTTTTTTCTTGGTTTATAAGGGAACCACATAACCAAATCTTCCACATGTACTTTTGAAACATATTTTCGTACAAATAGAAACCATTTAAATGTCCACTTTCCTTTGGAAAATGTATACAATTAAATATTTCCATGGGAAAATTTCGTCCAATACAAATGTCATAAAAATAACTCCGAGCCGACATGTCTCAATATTGCACTCGGGCTTGCATCGCTCCATGCAGTTGACCGGGATGATATTTTCCAATATCACACTGTCTCGACCCGTCAGTCAAAGTGAGAAAGGGATGTTATTTTCCAATATCACACGGTCTCGACCCGTCAGTCAAAGTGAGAAAAGGGGATGTAGCAAAAAGAAACTGAACGGCGGCCGAGTGGTTGAGACATGACGTCATTACACCCCCACTCCCACGGTTCACAAGCAATAACAATGAAACAAACTGACAATATTTAAAACAAAACGACTAAATGTAAAAAACATTTTTTTTTTTAAAGGAGCACTAACATCTTTGATAACTGGCAATTTCCGTTGCACAAATCCTTTTATCATAAATGTAATTTGTTTCCGTACACATTGTTTCCGTACACATTGTTGCCGTACACATTGTTTTCGTACACATTGTTGCCGTACACATTGTTGCCGTACACATTGTTTTCGTACACATTGTTGCCGTACACATTGTTGCATACATTCTGTCTCCAGTATAAGGAGGAGGAAAACGATATTCAAGTCAACAAAAACTGTATCTTTAATTTGTTGTGACAACAACTATTAAATCAAATACAGTATTTTTCAGTCTGCCCTTCCCTACCCTGTGAACAATCAGCAGCACTGTTGGCCAAGCTGTTAAGAAAGCCTGCGGGTGGACAATGATGTTCGTTACAGCAGTCTTATGTTCAGTACACCTGGACTACAGGCAAGTGTGGTGCCTATGACGTACAACATGACGTCACTCAATGTGCAACATGACGTCACTCAATGTGCAACATAGGGAACAGTACGACCCAAGGTGAGACAGCTCCAATGGCTCATGACGGGATTCCGTTCTTCAACCGTCTGCCCAATAAAAAAAAAAGTACAACGATCTTCCAGTGTCACACATCAAAAGTCCAGTAACGCAGCAGCAAAGTGCTGTCTCGGTACTCCAGCCTTTCCTGCCATGACGTCACGCGGCGCTTAAGTCACCCCGGCCTTGACGTCATCGGGGGAGGACGGGGGAGGAGAGTCGTCCGCGCTACGGAAGACTTTGTCCTTGAGGTCATCAGGCACACAGCCCTCGTCCACACGGTGGCACCACCGTCGGTACTGCAACATACAACAGCAACAACGTCATTGTCATGTGACTTTTTCCTAGTCGTTCAACTGACTCTAAAACACTCATCAGAAACCTTGTCACAATCTACCAATTAAAATCCCTGTGGATCGAGAAGAACGACCTATTGCTGTGTATCTAGCTATTCCAGAACAGCATTTCACTGACACTGTACTTCTTTTTTTGTACTGACACTGTTCTTCAACATTTGCTTATTCAACTGACATTGTTGTAACGATGGACTCACTCGCTTTCCGCCCATTACAACAGATGGCCGTGCAGATATGGATACACACGTGATAACTTGATAGGGAGAAAGACACAAGACTCCAGACAAAACTAGAACGCGTCGTAGGTATATCTCCACTTTCGTTAAAGGTAGGAACCCCGGTTTGTTTGCAGATCTGGCGTGTATACCCTACATCCAAGCTACACACCAAATGTTAGGTCAATCGACCCACCAAATGTTAGGTCAATCGACCCACCAAATGTTAGGTCAATCGACCCACCAAATGTTAGGTCAATCGACCCACCAAATGTTAGGTCAATCGACCCACCAAATGTTAGGTCAATCGACCCACCAAATGTTAGGTCAATCGACCCACCAAATGTTAGGTCAATCGACCCACCAAATGTTAGGTCAATCGACCCACCAAATGTTAGGTCAATCGACCCACCAAATGTTAGGTCAATCGACCCACCAAATGTTAGGTCAATCGACCCATCAACGCCAGATATCTAAGTGCGGACAAACAAAGAGACAGACAGATAGACAACCAACCAACCAACCCAAGGCAAGGCAAGGCAAGGCAAGGCAAGGCAAGGCAAGGCAAGGCAAGGCAAGGCAAGGCAAGGCAAGGCAAGGAACCCCCAAGGGGTACGTGAAAAACAAAAATACAAGAACAAGAAAGAAAGGAAACAAACAGAGTGAAACCTATACACCCCCGACACGGTGTAAACACGAACATACACGGTGTAAACACCAATATACACGGTGTAAACACGAATATACACGGTGTAAACACCAATATACACGGTGTAAACACCAATATACACGGTGTAAACACGAATATACACGGTGTAAACACGAACATACACGGTGTAAACACGAACATACACGGTGTAAACACGAATATACACGGTGTAAACACCAATATACACGGTGTAAACACCAATATACACGGTGTAAACACGAATATACACGGTGTAAACACGAATATACACGGTGTAAACACGAATATACATGGTGTAAACACCAATATATGGACTGGGTGGCCGAGTGGTAACGCACTTGCGCTTGGAAGCGAGAGGTTGCGTGTTCAGGCCTGGGTCAGGCCGCAATTTTCTCCCCCCTTTCCTAACCTAGGTGGTGGGTTCAAGTGCTAGTCTTTCGGATGAGACGAAAAACCGAGGTCCCTTCGTGTACACTACATTGGGGTGTGCACGTTAAAGATCCCACGATTGACAAAAGGGTCTTTCCTGGCAAAATTGTATAGGCATAGATAAAAATGTCCATCAAATACCCGTGGGACTTGGAATAAACTAAAAAAATTCCATCTCACACGGCATTAAGTCTCAGGAAACATGAATACACGCATGCAGGAAAACAAAAAAAAATATGGGTAGCGCCGTATGTATGGCAGCTCGCTTTCCCCGGGGAGAAAGCAGCCCGAATTTCCATGAGGGTAACCTCACTGGACTGTAAATCTTATCCAATCCAATCCAATCCAATCCAATCCATCCAATCCAATCCAATCCAATCCATACACGGTGTAAACACGAATATACACGGTGTAAACACCAATATACACGGTGTAAACACGAATATACACGGTGTAAACACCAATATACACGGTGTAAACACCAATATACACGGTGTAAACACGAATATACACGGTGTAAACACGAACATACACGGTGTAAACACGAACATACACGGTGTAAACACGAACATACACGGTGTAAACACGGTGTAAACACGAATATACACGGTGTAAACACGAATATACACGGTGTAAACACGAATATACACGGTGTAAACACGAATATACACGGTGTAAACAAAACAAACAGACACCGAATATACACGGTGTAAACAAAACAGACACCGAATATACACGGTGTAAACAAAACAGACACCGAATATACACGGTGTAAACAAAACAAACAGACACCGAATATACACGGTGTAAACAAAACAAAGCCCCAAAGGAACCACCAGCTCTTCCTGCGTCTTACAGATTCCTGCTGATGATCATTGCCCGCTGTTTCCAGCTCTGGTGAGGCTCTATAGCAAGGCTTTTCCGACCGTGAGTTTGTTTCCGTGCATGTCTGTGCATATTCATCCCTGTCTACATCAGCTACACTGATTTAGTCAACATATATATATGTACATTTTGTACTGCAGCAAGCGCCAGCACTGGTGTTGTCTCAGTGTTAGTTCTTGCTCTTGTTATATATTTTTACTTATTTTTTTAACTTAAGGTGTGTGTGTGTGTGTGTGTGTGTGTGTGTGTGTGTGTGTGTGTGTGTGTGTGTGTGTGTGTGTGTGTGTGTGTGTGCGCGCGCCTGCGTGTACGTGTGTGTGGTTGTTTAAAATTACTTAAAATGTGTTTTGTGTGTGCAGATTTAATGAGAGAGAGAGAGAGAGAGAGAGAGAGAGAGAGAGAGAGAGAGAGAGAGAGAGAGAGAGAGAGATGGGCAGACAGACAGCAGACAGTCGGAAAGAGGAGGGGATGTGAGGGCTATGGAGACGTGGCTATGAGACGTAGTTATGGTGTCAGCCCCGTGAACGGAAAACAAAACAAAAAGTGCATCTGCACCAGACGTATAATCAGCACACATGAGACTTCACACACGCTTTCATCAAATACATACTAACAGACAGTATAAAACACAAAGGCAGTGGTTAAAATTTCAACAAGTTTATTTTCACCAAAGCTGGACTAGACAATTTAACAAGTTGTCTGTAAAACCATAGCCAACAAAACATGACTATATACAAAACAGTAAAACACACAATGTCGAGGTTTGCCAATGGGAACAGCCTTGAAAGCACCGAAGTCCAAAAGAAGAATTAAGTATTGAGGCTCACACCGAAGTCCAAAAGAAGAATTAAGTATTGAGGCTCACACTGATGATGTTGTAAACAGAGCAAACAGAATTTTGCTGATATAATTGTGCACAACATTGACGGTCATAAGGCCTAAAAAAAAAATAGGTGTGGTTACGGTAACCCGACCTACCCTATTTTTAGGGGCCGATCCTATAACTTTTTATTACATTTGTCAAAAAAAACAAAAAACCGAGTGCAAAAAACGCAATGAAAGCGAAAGCGCCCGTGTCGCACACTTATTTCCCTGTCAAGTAGGTTTAATTTGTACACATTAGAAAAAAAAGTAAAAAAAAAAAAAAAAGTGATTGCCAACCTACCTACCCTATTTTTTTTGGCTATGTTACCGTAACCACACCTATTTTTTTTTTTGGCCTAATCATTAATGGTACCTCTATTTAATTTACCGTCTAACCATCACATCAGGAATATTCATATGTCCAAACATTCTCAGAATCTCTGGATAAACACTAGAAACAGTTCATGTTTGAGGATGATTTCAACCTTCTGTTTTAAAAGAAAACATGCCAGAAAACGCCAAACAGAAAAAAATGAAAAACAACCCAAATTAAATCTTGTGTACAGCAGGCAAAAGGCTAATCTAGCCGACAAGCTATACATACAAAATGATATGATAATTGATATGATAAACCCCTGGTCATTTTTGCCTTCTCCTATGAGTAGTAAAGGCGCTTTGAATAGTTGAAGATTGTAAGTATCTAAGGAATATTGTGAACAGTGAGAACTATTTCTCATCCGGGCTTTTACTACATACATGATACACGTGTTTCAGACACTGCAGCATGTATTTGCGTTAGCAAACCTCGACAGAAACAATAACAAAATGCCATTTTTGCAGAAGAAATGAGACTTTCACATCTGAATACATTATAAAACTTTTACATCTGAATACATTATAAAACAAGTTACATTTCATGTGGTGACAGCAAAACAAGTGCAGAGTGGAGTTAATATAGAGTTAACATAGAGTTAACAGAGTTAACAGCTTGTCATAGCGTTGAGGTTTGGCACTGAACACCTGTGGTACGTCATCATAATCTTATGCTACAAATGGTAATCTCATTAACACCTCAAAGAGAAAACAAAATCAAAAACGCTTGATGAAGATTTGACATACTAATGCAAAATATACCATTACTTCTTTTTTGATTTAAGAAAAAGAAAAAAAAAATGAACCGCAATCTTTTATTCTGAAATATATGTCAAATATGTTTTTCTATGTCACTGACTACAGTCAAGGTGATTACAACATACAGATGAAGGTGGAAAGACAGCTCAGCACTGCTAAACAAGTCTATAAATAGCTGTGAAGAATGACTTAACAGGATCAAGTTTCACAGGTATAGGACTTTTAAAATCATTCTCCGCACATTATGAAAAGAAAATTTGTCCAGTTTATAACACTGAAGAACAGGTATGTTCATTGCTAACATGTGTATGGGCCAGCCATTGGGTGTAAAGTCATGCATAAAGTTATGGCAATAAATACTTCAGACAGGTCAAGTTGTAACACCCCTGCATCAGTCTGAGAAAAGAACATAAACGTATGACTGAAAGAGACAGAATACATTCCTGTTGTACCATCGCTTCTTTCTTTAAGTTTTCATTGTCAAACAAAAAAGAAATGTTCACATTATTAAAATGTCTCCAAAGTAAATTGTAAGAAAATCAACTGTAAGATTAAAAAGTTAAACTTTAAAAAAAAACCATTTTATGACTGTGAACTTTACTTTTTATCAACAGTGTGCAAGTTATACATCAAAACTTGCAACATTGTACTTGAGCACCACAACAACAATCAAACTGAAAAACAAGATCTGTTAAAGTTAAACGCAACACAATTACTATTCTTTTTAACAAA
Organism: Littorina saxatilis; assembly: GCF_037325665.1. Lineage (NCBI taxonomy): Eukaryota > Metazoa > Mollusca > Gastropoda > Littorinimorpha > Littorinidae > Littorina > Littorina saxatilis. The sequence goes on along the minus strand of NC_090255.1, from coordinate 45,161,373 downwards.
AGCCACCTCAACAAAAGAAGTAAACGCAAATATCAGCTTCCAACGCTTGCGTTTAAAGCATTAACATTATATCAGCTTCCAACGCTTGCGTTTAAAGCATTAACATTATATCAGCTTCCAACGCTTGCGTTTAAAGCAAACATTCGGTGCCCCAACGGTATGGACCTGTACGTTTTTACAGTCAACTCAGTTCCACGCAGGTCCTTGTAACACAAATAAGTAACACTTTCACCAGGTATGGACCAGTACGTTTTTACAGTTCAACTCAGTTCCACGCAGGTCCTTGTAACACAAATAAGTAACACTTTCACCAGGTATGGAGCAGTACGTTTTTACAGTTTAACTCAGTTCCACGCAGGTCCTTGTAACACAAATAAGTAACACTTTCACCAGGTATGGAGCAGTACGTTTTTACAGTTTAACTCAGTTCCACGCAGGTCCTTGTAACACAAATAAGTAACACTTTCACCAGGTATTACTGTTACAACTCGTGGTTATGAAAAAAGTAGTAATAGAATGAACTGCAGACAAGCCCCTCTGGACAGGTTCTCAGGTAAAGTATCCAGAAATGGTTCCCTGTTGTTAACGGAGAGAAGGGAAAGCCTGCAATCACAGGGCCATGCCACTCCAGAAACAAGCCAGGGAAAGCCTGCAACCACAGGGCCATGCCAGTCCAGAAACAAGCCAGGGAAAGCCTGCAACCACAGGGCCATGCCAGTCCAGAAACAAGCCAGGGAAAGCCTGCAACCACAGGGCCATGCCAGTCCAGAAACAAGCCAGGGAAAGCCTGCAACCACAGGGCCATGCCAGTCCAGAAACAAGCCAGGGAAAGCCTGCAACCACAGGGCCATGCCAGTCCAGAAACAAGCCAGTCCAGAAACAAGCCAGTCCAGAAACAAGCCAGTCCAGAAACAAGCCAGTCCAGAAACAAGCCAGTCCAGAAACAAGCCAGTCCAGAAACAAGCCAGTCCAGAAACAAGCCAGTCCAGAAACAAGCCAGTCCAGAAACAAGCCAGTCCAGAAACAAGCCAGTCCAGAAACAAGCCAGTCCAGAAACAAGCCAGTCCAGAAACAAGCCAGTCCAGAAACAAGCCAGTCCAGAAACAAGCCAGTCCAGAAACAAGCCAGTCCAGAAACAAGCCAGTCCAGAAACAAGCCAGTCCAGAAACAAGCCAGTCCAGAAACAAGCCAGTCCAGAAACAAGCCAGTCCAGAAACAAGCCAGTCCACACTGTTGCGACTACAGTGGAACCCCCTTTGAAGACCTCAACAATCTCAGAAAATCGAATCTTAAAAAGTGGGGGGGGGGGGCCTTATAATGGGGGTAAATTTACAGAGGTGATGAACAGAAAATCTGAAAAAACAGGGTCTTAAAAGGGAGGAGTCTTAAAAGGGAGGAGTCTTAAGGTGGGGGGTTCCACTGTAGAAGTCTTGCTGCACAAGAGGTGTGCTTATTTCACAAATGATGGCTATTTTAGTTTTTTACACTTGTTCTCGCGCTCTCCGTTTGGAACCATTAGTGGATAGATTTAGCGGGTGCACCTGATTTGATAGTTCTCATATTTCTTCTTCTTCTTCTTGTCGATCACTATATACATATTTGAAGATGGCTTTATTAATGTTTAAAATAAAATGTTGAAAGGAATAAATACAATTCATCGTTAATCTCAAGGTAACACAAAGATGCCATTTCTCAGCCGAGAGAATGAATGAAGCTGTCCATATTGAGGCTTACAATTGATACTCGCATTAATTAACTTGTACAATTTCAGATTATGACAAGTGAGCTGTTGATATCATCTTAGAGAGCACGTTCCCCCATCTCTTCCAATAATAACAGTTTATGCAGTGTAAAATAAATTTTCTATACTTATTCATTTGTACTAAATATATAAACATATATATATATCAATTTCTGATGGCAACAGCACTTTTATTTTCCTGACTTCACCACGTGTGTTCGGTGCCAGAAGGAAAAAAAAACATAGTTAAAAAAAAAAAACATGAATTCAAAGCATAAAGCTGGAATATATTGTATCAAACAAACAAAAAATCTATATAGATCATTGTATACGTGACGCGTGACAAATAAATCAAGCACTAACAAATAATGACAAAATCAATTTACAGATCATTATATCTGACAACTAAATCAAGCACTGACAATACAGTGTAACCCCCCTTTTAAGACCCCCCAATTTAAGACCCCCCTTTTAAGACCCCCCAATTTAAGACTAATCCTCCCTTTTTAAGACCTTGTTTTTCAGATTTCTGTTCACAAGCTCTGTACATTTACCTCCATTTTGAGACATTCTCCACTATAACTGATTTTGGGGGTTCTCAAAAGGGAGGTTCCACCGTATAAGGAAAGAAGAGGACTGCTGCACCACAGTATAAGGAAAGAAGAGGACTGCTGCACCACTGTATAAGGAAAGAAGAGGACTGCTGCACCACAGTAAACTCAACATAGATCATCCTGCAGGGATGTGACGGACATGACAGACATTCAGCGTTCAGACACAGCTGTGAAAAGCAGCAATTAACAACTAAATGACGTCTGACTCTGGACTAAAACTCAGAATTCAAGCAAATAGATCACTTATATAACGCACAGGCCTCAAGGAAATACTGCTAATGCTGCACCTCTTCAAATTCATCGCACAATAATTTAATACTTCCATGTTTTGTGTATTCATTGGCCTACAATTAGCGAATAATTGCTAACAATTCGACGACCATTATTTAAAGCATTGAACTACCCACAAAACGTCAGTTAACTGAAATAATTATGATGTTGTACCAAGAACATGTTTTCAAATATAAAATACATTTGTGGAATGGAAGTTGTACAACTAGAGCGAAATAAGACCAGCTCATACGCTCCAAGAATGCACAGACAACAAATCAGCATCTGATGTGACCCTGGCAAGACCAACTCTTCATACATGTGTGAGGAAGTATAAATAGATAGATATAAATAGATATATTGAAGGGAGGTAATCCCACCAGTCCCTCACTGAACCATGACGATCTGAACACAAGCTGCATCTTAACACACCACCATACTACTGACCACAACACAGGCAGTAGCAGTCAATACATTAATACCGAACATCATACACTACATTGTATAAAGGTGTGCCAAAGTTTCCATAGATATTTCAACAGTCCGTGAGTTGCATTTAATACATTAATACCGAACATCATACACTACATTGTATAAAGGTGTGCCAAAGTTTCCATAGATATTTCAACAGTCCGTGAGTTGCATTTAATACATTAATACCAAACATCTGACACTACATTATATAAAGTTGTGCCTAGGTTTCCATAGATATTTCCATAGTGATGAGTTTCAGGATTTTTTGTATTAGTCAGGAAGTCTTTTGTTTTAATTGTCAAAAACACTAGACACAGTTCATTTCTTGCATCACCTCAACAGGAATCTATCTTTCCTCTGTGGAATGTGACGGTGATAGAATCAGGACTTGAACTTGAGTGTAAAATCTCTTGATGCGGCCCTTCAACCGAGTTCCTTCAATGCTGCCTTTAATGTCTCACCGAGCTCCCTTCACCTTGAGTCACATTACTTAGCCTGTTAATGTTCTGATAACAACTAGCTACACACGTTTTATTGTGATCCATCTGTGCATCAAGTCTCCAGTAGAATTCCACACGGCTTTCTTATTTAGCTGCACAACCATTTCAAAGACAAAACATATTACAGTCTTTGAATGGATTTCCACTAACACAATTGGAAATATCACAGAATCGTTCACACAGAAACACATTCAATCAATGATCGCGGAGACACACTAAACGTTCACTTGGCGTCACTACATGAACACACAGCGTCTGGGTTGCTGTAGCTTACAGCAAGAACAAGACTTAACAAGAGTCCAATACATTATACTGTCCACACAACAGCACAGGTTCAGCGCAGATCAAACACACACAGCTCACAGTTAATACATCAGTCAGTCTTTGCAAGGGTTACACGTTACAAAGTGAGAGTTTCAGCTAGACTGGCTCTTGGCAATCAAGTCAGAGATGATGTTGGGGATGTTTCCATGGGAACCACTCTGCTGTTGTTGTTGCTGCTGTTGCTGGCTGTGTGCGTAGGGGGAGCCGACGCTTGAGGGAGTAGCGGGCCCTGAACGTCCTCGGGAGCCGGAGCTACTGGAAGTGCCGGCGTCAGAGAAGGCTCCCTGCCTGGAGGTCATTGTGGTGGTGCACTCAAGGTCGTCGAGGAAGGAGTACCAGTGAGGGATGGGCTGTGAGATACTGGCCGTCAAGTCTGTGCTGCTGACACACGCGCGTGTGGATGTGGCGGGCACCCGGGGAGGATTGATGACACTTCTGCTACACACACCGCCCTGTGACACATAGGCTGTTGCCGTGGTGATGGTGGGGGTTAGCAGCACAGACACAGTGGTTGGAGGGTTGGCCGAGGGCGTGGAGGTGACTGTGGATGATGTCACTCGTCTGGCAGAGTCGCTACAACTCCGGGGTCTCTGTTGGTACGGCATGGAGGGGTCGGGGGTCACACAGTCGTCCGTGTAGCTGCCAGATGTGACAGTAGAGCTGGCCACCCTCACACCCGGGTTGACACACCCGCCTGTCCTCAAGTTCAAGGCCGCAGCCCCGGAGGTGGTGAATGACGGAGTGCCGGTGACCGCAGTGTTGTTTGCGGAGGTGTAGGGGAAAGCATTTGGCACGGCACTATCAGTGGCCTCTGACTCCCACAGCCATGACGACACAGCAGCAGAACTGGAGGCTGTCGGGGAGGACCTGTGGATGTCACTCACCACACTGCCGATCATAGGGGAGAAGCCTGCACTGCTGACCGAGTCACAGTCTGTGAAGAGCAGGTTGTGTGTGTGTCCGGCCCTCATTCTGGCCAGAGTGGCGTCAAGCTCTTGCTCCAGGTGCTGGCTGGTATCCGTGGTGACCGCGCTGCTGGCTCTGCTGGCCAGGTTGGGCACACTGCCCGCGCGGGACACTGAAGACAGTGTTGAGCAACCCGACGCTTCCTCAAAACTGCGGCTGCCTCGGTGCATGGAGGTCAGCTGGTGTGCAGGGGTGGCGTGGGGCAGGGACCAGGGCTGTTGCTGGGATGCCCACGGCTCCCCCACCTGGCCAGTGTGGCCCCGGTACTGCTGGTACCCCGCCCCTCCCTCGTCCTCCACAGACAGCGGACTGGCCGTGGGGGTGGAGTAAATGGACTGAGGGGGGGAGACGGTGGCTGTAGATTGCGTCTTCTCCTCCTGGGCCAGCACCTTAAAGAGGCCGTCGGGGAGAATGCCTACGTCAAGGTCACAGCACCATCGCTTGTACTGGAGGGGGAAAGAAGAGAGGGCTGTGATGATGGCTTGCTAAGCATCCTACAGGACGCTCTAACACATCCCACTGATGCCGTTACACATCAAGTCAAACACGTATCGGACTGATGCCGTTACACATCAAGTCAAACATGCATCAATGGTAAGATGCTGTCAACCCGATAGGTTTTTTTTTTTTTAACGGTACAAAAAGTTCAATTTCAGAACTCAAAAAAACATCTCTAACAAAAAACCATTCACGGGATGTTTTCGCAAAAAAATGTTACGCCTTCTAAAAATATCATTTCAGTAAAAGTTTAGAAAATCAGGTGTGCACAGAGGTTACCATCTGACAGTGCAAACTCTTAATGGTTTGAGCATCAACTCCGATGGTTTCAAATTCAATCAACTATAGTGTACAAACACACAAAACAAAGAGATGAAACTTTGCTTTTCTACACACTTCAGTCTGTTGCTACCTCCGGGCTTTGTTTTGAAGCCTTGTCCTAGCTGTGCTTGTCTAAAATCTAGGCCTCCCAGCAGCAAGCCAATTAATTTAACCAGAAAGAAACATCCACACCACACACTACAATCTCCTCCTTTATTCAATGAAACCAAGCACACTCAAGCAGCCCAGCAAAGCACCCGCTGCTGTCTCTCTAACACTCTATCTAGGACGCTGCTGTCTCTCTAACACTCTATCTAGGACGGAAAGGAAAGTGCGAAGAAGAATTAAGATCTCCAACACTCTATCTAGGACGGAAAGGAAAGTGCGAAGAAGACTTAAGATCTCTAACACTCTATCTAGGACGGAAAGGAAAGTGCGAAGAAGACTTAAGATCTCTAACACTCTATCTAGGACGGAAAGGAAAGTGCGAAGAAGACTTAAGATCTCAGCACCGAAACAGAACCTCTTCATGATTAGACTTAGAGCTCAAATTCCATTCATCTGATTTAGCCCTTTAATTTAAATTAAAACATTGCATATTTACAAAAAGGTGTTAAAAGCAAAGAATACGTATCAGATAGATATAAATACAGTAGATATATAATATATATATATATCATCTATAAAAGCTGCTTTAATAAATATTTCAATTGCCTCAACTTATAGGTGAACATTTTTCCTTTCTGACGACAACAAATGCAAGCAAAAAGCATGGACAATAATGAATACAGGATACATGTGTTTAACTTTAAGTTAAAGCGGCGAGTTTAGGAATTTGAAAAGAAAATGAACCAAATGACTGACAAACGTTGTGGAATATAAAGTAGCGGTCATCTGCACGCTGAGCTCTGAAAGCAATTCCCAATCGAGAATCTTGATCAAATAAAATAAAATAATGTGAATGCCATGCAAGGCATACCTGACTGAAGAATGAAGAAAAGCAGAAGACAGGTGAGACAGACAGAACCCAGAGTGACACAACACACAAAACACATGGTAACCTTACATGAGCAACTCCCCAACAGCTTTTATCATTTTGTTATATGCAGTTAACAAACAGCTTTTAACATTTTGTAATATGCAATTAACAAACAGCTTTTAACATTTTGTAATATATACATATGCAGTTTAACGAAACACCTAAGTACTATCTCAGACTCATACTTTTTTTAGAGTCCACTGAGGGATCATTCAGAAATGACCGTCAAAACAAGCCTTTACTATCAGAGTTGTTGACAAAGACTGGTTGAGGTTGACAAAGACTGGTTGAGGTTGACAAAGACTGGTTGAGGTTCAGTCGCTCATGGAAGGTTCCAGACCAAACAAACAATGTGAAGGTTAAACGAAGGTTGTAGAGGAGCAGCACTCACCATTTGGAGCTCATCCCTGAGAGAGAAGACGGCCTTTTCTCTGCTCGACACCAATTCCTCCAGGTACTGGTACCTCAGCTTCTTCCTGGCTCTGCACTCCCTGGCGCTCTGTCGACTGCGCTCCAGCTTCGCGCGCTGGTCGATCTTGGAGGGTTTGCGACCCGGCCGTTTCCCAACTCGCTTCTGTGACTTCTCATGTGCCATACTAGTCTGAAAACAGAGAGAAAAAAACATGAAAATCTAGCTGGTTGAAAAACAGAGAGAAAAGATCCAAAGCTCTATAGCTGGTGGCAATATATATTGGGTGTCAACAATCCATTCAATGAAACATGGCTGGTGGCAATATATATTGGGTGTCAACAATCCATTCAATGAAACATGGCTGGTGGCAATATATATTGGGTGTCAACAATCCATTCAATGAAACATGGCTGGTGGCAATATATATTGGGTGTCAACAATTCATTCAATGAAACATGGCTGGTGGCAATATATATTGGGTGTCAACAATCCATTCAATGAAACATGGCTGGTGGCAATATCTATTGGGTGTCAACAATTCATTCAATGAAACATGGCTGGGTGGAGGTTGAGAAAAGAGAGACCGACAGAGGTAGTGAAACAGACAGAGAGAGATATAGAGGAGACAGAGCAAAAGAAAGAGAGAGGAGGAGAGACGGAGAGAATGCAGTCTCACTTCAGCAGCGCACAAAATCCCCTCCTTCAGAACACACACACAGTGACACACACACACACACATTCCTAACCCAGACCTGTTTACCCACCCCCCCCCCAAAAAAAAAAAACGGCTCGCAGGAATGCAGGCAGTTGTTTGTCAGTAATTTGAGGGCTGTGTCAGTAATCACACAAATATCTGAACGGAAACCAAATATTTAAAAGCTTTAGTACACAACCAAAAACAACACTGATCAGGGTAGCTACCATAAGCTAAAAGATGGTGGACCAACATACTGGGAGAACCTTGATGGTGCCAGGAGGCTGACTTACTTGTTAGACATCTTATTTTGCCTTTACAGCCACTTCATAACACTTCTCATTCAAGAAGACAGTGCGTTATGCAGTAGAGGGTGGAATAGAGGCGTTTGGGTGCAGTAGGGGGGTGGGGTAGAGCGGTTAGGGTAGAGGCGCGAGGGGTGGGGGTGGGATCGCCCTGACCGAGTTATCTGCACGGAACTACAGTATGTTGACTCAATTAAGAGTCATGTCTTATTGTCGCTCATTGATCGTTGCGTAATACCGCCTCTCCCCAAATATTGCCTTTCAAAAATGAGGCTCGGCTGAGTGTTAAACACTGCGGCCATTTGTGAAAAGCAGCTTTGATTGAGGGCCAAAGTGTTCAATCCCTCCAACGCCCTTTTTCCGCCTTCACGCAGTAAACATCCCGCTAAAACACGACACCCACGTGCTTTTTTGTTTGGCATGGAGAATTCGGTCACCCGGAAGTGACCTCGTTCACTGCTTTTTGGGATGACTCGACCCGTCGACTGTCAGACGATCGATAACAAGTCGGAGAAGCGCGTCGGGCAGGGAAGTTACCAGAGTCAAAAGCTGCGCTCAACAAGCATACTAACGCACTGTTTCATTCACGATTCTTGCATAAGTTCAAGAAGACCCCACACACAGACACGAATGATCGAAATTTTGCGGGTTCAGGGGAAAAACACTACCGAGCTGTGTGCGCATGTCAGAACTGAAGGTTACGCTAACTGGGTCAAAGACTGCATGGCGGCCACATAGCGGTGTGTGGAAAACAACATGTTGTCGTTTATCTCGCAACACATTGCAGCGTGCCAGCCGGCTCGACTATACGTCAAACGACTTTAAATCGTAAACACACCCAATGCAATTTGCGACAGAGCCTAAAAGGCACACGAATGTTGTTTTTCTGCAAATTGCAAGTTCGAGAAGCTGCCATTGTTGGCAGTTTGCCATAAGGCGACTGCCCTCAGCTAGGTCAAACCAGTCCCGTGCCGCAAATAAACAATACTTCAACGTCGCCGCTTTCACTTCGTTAAATACTGCAATTGGCCGAATCTGGGCCACCGACACCATGCGGGCCAGCACATTCTCTCTCCCTCTCTCTCTCTCTCGGGTAAATAAAGGCTTTTAACGGACGCAAAACCTACACAAAAATCTATATGAATATTGACAGTAGAAAACTGCTGATCGAGCGAGTCATTCTTGGCCAAGTTCACAAGGAGTTGTTGACAGCAACTGGCCAAGCTGTCTTTCTCTCGGTTTCTGCGATGCAAATTTCACATGAAGCTGTTGGATTCTGAACTAAAAACTACAGCTAGCACCCCACACGTGACACTATCCACCCCTTCATAATGTACAAATCTCAACATTACATTAGGCTCTATACAAATCTCAACATTACATTAGGCTCTATACAAATCTCAACATTACATTAGGCTCTATCAGTTTCACTATTTGAGATGGTTTGTAAAAAGTGTTAAATAGGCATACAACCATTATCACTGAAAACTGAGTCACAATAATAACAGATTTGACACATTTATATTTAACTGTCTATGTTTAAATATTTAAAAACGTGACAGAATTGTAAGAACTCACTTTTTTTCTGTAGCAAAATAACATTTTGTCTCCCTACCAATGTTTTTACAACTGAGCTTTTTCCAACTTACTTGTAGTTGTAGCTGTGGAAATGGTTTCTAGACACCAAGTACGTGTCTGACTTCACATAACAAACACAATTAACGTTGTACAAGCATGTTTGTCTGACACAAACAACACATCTTTAACTCATCTTTCTTCCAAATGCATAGACCCTAAACAACTTTTAGTTTTACGGTCTGTTGACGCCTACATTGTTAAGTAACAATACATTTTTGACTAGAGAGAAAAGTCACCAGTCATCACTTTTCCGCGGACACATTTCATGACGGAAGCGACAAACAGCTGATCGCCAAAACAGACCCAACTCCATGCATGATTTCTACGCAGAAAAGAAAATGCATTGCACGCTTGCTTACCTGGTCTGGATTTTCCGAAGTGGTGGATGTTGTCGGCTTTACCGCTTCTGAATCACTGTTACTCCTTTTCATGGAATCTGCACACAACTCCAGTTAGTTTTGAAATACACAACGCACACTTCGAGACGCCCTGCTAGGACGTTAGTTTGCAAATGAAGCAGATTTCGCGATCGCAGTGTATTTGTAGGATTGCGAGTTGACGTCACCGCGAGAGAATACCCCCCTCCAGCCAATCAGCGCCAAGTAAACAAGCAAGCTATTTTAAGAGCGCGCTTCCACGGTGTTCTGGAACATAATCCAGTGCGCTGTGTACGGTACGCAAAGAGGAGGGGGGGGGGGGGGGGACATTATCGATCCGTCGCTAAACGTGGACACCCGTGTCTCCCATGGCCGGCATGCTTTCAGAACGGCACGTACAACTCTCGCTGAGGCTTTCCTTCAACGGATTGTGCTTCAAGTGGTGTAAACGCCGCCGAGCTTTCGTCTCCCGTGTTTAGCGGTGCACAGTGTCCCCAGTCTGAAGCAGAATGGAACATTTCCGGTGCAGTTGAACCTACATGTATTTTGCGGTTCAAGGCTTTTGTTACACCGGCAGGGTCAGTAGACAAGTGGGGTCCGTTCCGGTGACAGACGCTTGATTTGTGGCTACGCGCTGTGTCTCGCGCCGCTCGCTGCCTTGACGAGGGTGGGAGCAAGATGTGTGTGGTCAGTTTGTGGTCAGCATGGCGTTGCTTTCCTGATTGGCAACGCCCACGTTTCCGTGTTTACTGACCTCGTGCGCTAACGCCAACCTTGGTATGTGTGGGGTTTGATTGATAAACAACGATCAGGGCTTTTACATAAAAGTGTCGCCGGTAAGCCTGACACCACCCACACTAGTATGTAACACAACACTACAACATCTACTACTACTACTACTACTACTACTACTACTACTGGTTCTAAGCAGCATATCCGGAGATATCCCGTTGTAAAATCAACAGCACTCACAAACAATAACAAAATGTTACTTATAAAAAAAAGTAATGTTTATGACACAATATAATGATCCGAACACACACACACACACTGACACACCCACACGCAGACAGACAGACAGACATGCGCGCACACAAACACTCATACACAGTGAAACGCACGCCGGCAGACAGACACCCTGATACACAGTGCATACTGAGCCGCAACATGTCGAGAGAAGAACATCGCGTTTCGTTCCATAATGCGGTGCGTGCATGATCGCACCGGTTAACGAGTTATGTACGGGATGACAACTATATATAGGCTGTTCAAATGATCAAAACAAAACTGAAAAAGATTCAAAAAATGAGAACACCGACAACACACACTTCTTCATGCTCAGAGTGTAGGCCATATCTCACCCGTTTCTCAAATGCACGCCGTATAAAATATAGTTACATCGTGTTTTGGGAGCACAACACAAAAGTTACGGGTCGCACTACACGAAGGGTAGTTGGTCTAGAAATATCACTTAAACAGCTTCTAAAAATGCATGATGTTACTAAAGTTAGTGTCTAACATGTACCTCATATATTCGTCTTTTTGTTGAATTAAAGTGATCAATGTAATATAACTCACAGTGCCCGTATTCAAAGACTTCTTCAAAAACCAAAACCTGGCATTCATAGCTGTTTTTTTATTGATATTACATTCATCCAAACACACACTTCTTGTAATAGAGACATGGACTAGCTTATGTGATTTTGGTTGCACTGTGTTTAAAAATGACGCATACAGATCAATTCAAAGTTATGTAGTTGGAAAACACAATGTTACGACACGCACAACTTGCATGTTACAGATAGCACTCAGTTTTGGTTTTCAAATGTTACGGATCGCACAACTATAGGTTCAAACTTAACTACCAAATATTGTTTTTTGTGTAGTTTTGTACAATTTAATTACTGTAAACTTACGTATTAAGACTAAATACTGTATCACACTATGTATGCATACCTAAATGAGTGCTTGTTAGCTTCCATAAGCATTATGTCTGACAAAAAACTAACAAAACTCATGCTTTGGCCAACTCAGGACATTTTGGTATGTATTCCTGTGTCGTGATCAAGCATCAGGAGCCGTCATCGCATGTATTTGGCCCGACAGTATCTATATATATAAGAATGGACGTAAGTGTGTCTGTCTGTCTGGCTGTGGTCGCCATTTCTTAGAGATGGCAAGATGCAGGCACAAGATAGTGTGCATGCACACTGCACATGCCTAGGAGCCGCAGATGTGCACCTGGGTTTCTTGATTCATTGTTTCCTTCATCCCGTTAACTACCTTGTAAGCGCCCACCCCATTTATGCACCAATTTCGATTGACAGTAGGGTTTGGGCGACTTGGTATCTGAAGTCAGGTCGTTTCGGGTGGTTACCTTTATTTGAGCGGCTCTCACGTGACCCCTGTATGGTATAGACTTTGATCCCAGCGAAGCTGGAGGTATCCCACGAACGCTATTCATGCCGATAAATCATGATAAAGAAGGATTCTTTGTGCACACACTCAGGCTACAGTTGGGGATGGAAGTTCCCGGGCCCAAAGTTGGGAACATACTAAGTAAAATACGGAAGGTGACGACCAATTCTTCGATTATTGATCCGTCGCCACCCAGGGCAGATATGCTGGGGTGGAATTTCTAGAGACTAGGGCATAATATTCGCGCAATTAGACCACGTCAAGATTTGTTTGACATCAAAGGTTCGTGACGTCATCCCCTCTCTGGGGCTTCCTCGCGCGCGTGGCGTGTGTAGTTTGCACGTTTATGTGTACAAGTTAGTGTGTGTGTGTGTGTGTGTGTGTGTGTGTGTGTGTGTGTGTGTGTGTATGTGTGTGTGTGTGTGTGTGCGTGCGTGTGTATGTGTGTGTGTGTGTGTGCATGTGTTTGGGTACGTGTGTGTGTGTGTGTGTGTGTGTGTGTGTGTGTGTGTGTGTGTGTGTGTGTGTGTGTGTGTGTGTGCATGTGTTTGGGTACGTGTGTGTGTGTGTGTGTGTGTGTGTGTGTGTGTGTATGTGTGTGTGTGTGTGTGCATGTGTTTGGGTACGTGTGTGTGTGTGTGTGTGTGTGTGTGTGTGTGTGTGTGTGTGTGTGTGTGTGTGTGTGTGTGTGTGTGTGTGTGCGTGCGTGTGTATATGTGAGTGTGTGTGTACATGTGTTTGGGTACGTGTGTGTGTGTGTGTGTGTGTGTGTGTGTGTGTGTGTGTGTGTGTGTGTGTGTAGAATGTGTGTTATTTGGGAATAAAGTTGCTCTGATCAGCTACACATCCGTTAACACTAGTACAAAATGTTTAACAAAATAACAATCGAACAAGACATTTCATTCACGAATGATGTGTGAACGTGACTGTCTCTTAAACATTTTCACTGAAGTTGCATTTCTTATCTGTTGGGGGAAGGAGTTCCAGAGAAACGCTCCCGAGCTAAGCTCGATTTGTAGAGGTCTATGCGAGGTATAGGAGGGATGATTTTTTGGGACCCATATCTTTTTGTGGCATGTTTGAAATGTGATTGCAAATATTTAGGACAGTCGTCATTTAGAATTTTATACATGAACACAGCCTTGTTTAACGTCAACTGATCTTTCAAGGGGAGGAAATTCAAGAGCTTTAGTTTATCATCCGTGGACCTATTCAAATCATGCAGAATAAGTTTTGCAGCTCGGCGATGCAGGGAATTGAGTCTTTTTAAATGAACATCACTGCAGTTATCCCAAAGTGTCGATGCGAAGTTTATATGAGGCATTATGTGGGCGTAATAGAACATTTTTAGTGCTGCAGAATCTGCGTAATGCCTTAATTTTGATAACAGGTACACATTTTTTTGATACTAGTTTGCAAATATTACTCAAATGAGTTTGCCATTTCAACTCTTGATCAATAGTAACACTCAATAATCTATGTTCCCTAACTTGCTGCACTTGAGTTGAACCAACTGACAGTTGTAATTGTAAAGGACTTAATTGGTGTTTTTGTCTCGTGGTTATCACCATACTCTTTGTTTTAATCGGATGAATGATCATTGCATTAGAGAGAGAGAGAGAGAGAGAGAGAGAGAGAGAGAGAGAGAGAGAGGGCGAAGGCGAATTTTTATTGCATCAAACACAATGTGTATGTACAAGGGGGAGAAAATAATTTGGAGGTGAACAAAGTGGACTTGACCGTCCGGAAGCAAGGCAATTTAAAATCAACACATAGAACAAGAAGTAAAAACAGAAACAAAATACATTAAGATGAAGACAAGGATGTTGGGTGAGAGAGAGAGAGAGAGAGAGAGAGAGAGAGAGAGAGAGAGAGAGAGAGAGAGAGAGAGAGAGAGAGAGAGAGAGAGAGAGAGAGAGAGAGAGAGAGAGAATTTGTCCTTCACAGGGTGGTATGCAGTGCCTTGGCAATGCACTTCTACTTCCTCTAGATTGGCCGAATTTGTCCTGTGGGGAGGAACTTCCGTGCCATGGGGTTAGCACATTCCAATGGCGAAGAAACACTTGCTGAAATAAAGCATTGGTCTTTTCAACATGCACGGTCTCAGTGTCAGCTTTTTACACTTATCTACTCACGTTTTGGGCGTGTAAAAGTGGTTAGTTCTGATCTTATTTTGACAAAATGGTTTTCTGTGGGAGTGCGTTCTGTAACATGAGTGAAGTGCGTGTCGTAACATGAGTGAAGTGCGTGTCGTAACATGAGTGAAGTGCGTTCTGTAACATGAGTGAAGTGCGTTCTGTAACATGAGTGAAGTGCGTGTCGTAACATGAGTGAAGTGCGTGTCGTAACATGAGTGAAGTGCGTGTCGTAACATGAGTGAAGTGCGTGTCGTAACATGAGTGAAGTGCGTGTCGTAACATGAGTGAAGTGCGTGTCGTAACATGAGTGAAGTGCGTTCTGTAACATGAGTGAAGTGCGTTCTGTAACATGAGTGAAGTGCGTGTCGTAACATGAGTGAAGTGCGTGTCGTAACATGAGTGAAGTGCGTGTCGTAACATGAGTGAAGTGCGTGTCGTAACATGAGTGAAGTGCGTGTCGTAACATGAGTGAAGTGCGTGTCGTAACATGAGTGAAGTGCGTGTCGTAACATGAGTGAAGTGCGTGTCGTAACATGAGTGAAGTGCGTGTCGTAACATGAGTGAAGTGCGTGTCGTAACATGAGTGAAGTGCGTTCTGTAACATGAGTGAAGTGCGTGTCGTAACATGAGTGAAGTGCGTGTCGTAACATGAGTGAAGTGCGTGTCGTAACATGAGTGAAGTGCGTGTCGTAACATGAGTGAAGTGCGTTCTGTAACATGAGTGAAGTGCGTGTCGTAACATGAGTGAAGTGCGTGTCGTAACATGAGTGAAGTGCGTGTCGTAACATGAGTGAAGTGCGTGTCGTAACATGAGTGAAGTGCGTTCTGTAACATGAGTGAAGTGCGTGTCGTAACATGAGTGAAGTGCGTTCTGTAACATGAGTGAAGTGCGTTCTGTAACATGAGTGAAGTGCATTCTGTAACATGAGTGAAGTGCGTTCTGTAACATGAGTGAAGTGCGTTCTGTAACATGAGTGAAGTGCGTTCTGTAACATGAGTGAAGTGCGTGTCGTAACATGAGTGAAGTGCGTGTCGTAACATGAGTGAAGTGCGTGTCGTAACATGAGTGAAGTGCGTGTCGTAACATGAGTGAAGTGCGTGTCGTAACATGAGTGAAGTGCGTGTCGTAACATGAGTGAAGTGCGTGTCGTAACATGAGTGAAGTGCGTGTCGTAACAAGCCTTTCCTGCAGTTGTTGTGCGGCGCTCCTGTAACCTGCTCATGTGTGGGTATCATACTACAAAACGTCATAAAACCTGAACTGTGTAAGACACAAGAAAACGACCGAACCACATAATCCTTGATGTATTGTAGCTAACTAATAACATTACAGTATGTGCAAACTCTATACGTGGGCCGCGTGCAAAGGTCAAACGTCCCAATATTCCACAAAAAGTAAGTACCTGAGAGAGTTGATGAAGCTGAAGCAACGGTTAAAATCACATTTAAGCAAATGTAGTATCGTGGATTCAAAGAAAATACACACTGAACATTCTTCATCTACCAAAAGTTAAGAGCAAGAAGTTTGGCGTCTCTCTGAGCAACAAATATACAGCCACCCACCTCAAGTTTTTGTTCACGAGCTAGTGCGACCCGCCGTAACTTTTGTGTTGTGCTCCCAAAACACGATGTAACTATTTATACGGCGTGAAATGGGTAGAGATGTTCTTCGTTCCTTAATTCCGCAGAAGATGCACATATTTCCTGTATGTGCACTTGCTGTGGGCGTTTTTTTTTTCCTGTAGCGTTTCGCCGAGAGTCACGTGATGCTTAGCGACATTGGTACAATGTGATATTTTTCAATCCTTCTTTATTATTTTTAAAAGAGATTCGAATCACCGTTGCAATTTTTATTGAAGAAATGATAAAATCCACCAAGTCCTCCTGTCGAAGCGCATTGTGGGTGCCTAGGGTGCCTAGAGTGCCTAGGGTGGGAAGCAACGCCGAGAGAGCCACCCGGGGTGCATTCCCTGGATACAAAAACACCTACAGGAAGTGCACCTACAAGGAATGCACCCATTCTTGGTCGACTTAGACCCCTTCTGCCTCAGTTTCCTCCCCAAATCTACAGGAATGCACCCACTTTTGGTCGACTTGGACCCCTTCTGCCTCAGTGTCCTCCCCAAATCTACAGGAATGCACCCACTTTTGGTCGACCTAGACCCCTTCTGCCTCAGTGTCAGCCCCAAATCTACAGGAATGCACCCACTTTTGGTCGACCTAGACCCCTTCTGCCTCAGTGTCAGCCCCAAATCTACAGGAATGCACCCACTTTTGGTCGACTTGGACCCCTTCTGCCTCAGTGTCAGCCCCAAATCTACAGGAATGCACCCACTTTTGGTCGACCTAGACCCCTTCTGCCTCAGTGTCCTCCCCAAATCTACAGGAATGCACCCACTTTTGGTCGACCTAGACCCCTTCTGCCTCAGTGTCCTCCCCAAATCTACAGGAATGCACCCACTTTTGGTCGACCTAGACCCCTTCTGCCTCAGTGTCCTCCCCAAATCTACAGGAATGCACCCACTTTTGGTCGACCTAGACCCCTTCTGCCTCAGTGTCCTCCCCAAATCTACAGGAATTCACCCACTTTTGGTCGACCTAGACCCCTTCTGCCTCAGTGTCAGCCCCAAATCTACAGGAATGCACCCACTTTTGGTCGACCTAGACCCCTTCTGCCTCAGTGTCAGCCCCAAATCTACAGGAATGCACCCACTTTTGGTCGACTTGGACCCCTTCTGCCTCAGTGTCAGCCCCAAATCTACAGGAATGCACCCACTTTTGGTCGACCTAGACCCCTTCTGCCTCAGTGTCCTCCCCAAATCTACAGGAATGCACCCACTTTTGGTCGACCTAGACCCCTTCTGCCTCAGTGTCCTCCCCAAATCTACAGGAATGCACCCACTTTTGGTCGACTTGGACCCCTTCTGCCTCAGTGTCCTCCCCAAATCTACAGGAATGCACCCACTTTTGGTCGACTTGGACCCCTTCTGCCTCAGTGTCCTCCCCAAATCTACAGGAATGCACCCACTTTTGGTCGACCTAGACCCCTTCTGCCTCAGTGTCCTCCCCAAATCTACAGGAATGCACCCACTTTTGGTCGACTTAGACCCCTTCGGCCTCAGTGTCAGCCCCAAACCGTCTGCTGGCAAGCTGTACTTACCCCACCCTATTCTGACACCACCAAGTTATGCTGTCCCCCCCCCCCCCCCCCACCCCTTCCCAACCAATATCAGGATAGCCATGAGCCAGGCAATCCATCCCGGCCATACTGACTCCTTCTCCTATCAGCTATGATGGTAAACACATTTCATATTAAACAGTTTTCACAAAGACGGAAACAAACAAACATAAACAGTTTATATCACACAAAAACGGAACCAAAGAAACAAACGTAAACAGAGTTAAAAAACAAAGGATTACTGTACTCACCAATACAAAGACGACACAAGACGATTACGAATTTTCGCTTCTGGAAGCTTCATCAGGAAAAGAACACAAAAGACAACAAAAAGCAGACGCAACACGGAACGAACAGGGTTTGAAAGAAAATGGAGGGGAAACACGCAAAAAGGGGAAGGAACTCTAGGAACGGAAATGAATGAAAGGGGAGAGAAGTGGTTGGATGATGTCAAGGGCACAGGCATACAGACTAAAAGTAATACACACTCATAAGGGGGGGGGGAGGATAAGGGGGGGGGAGGGGGGGGGGGAGGTAAACAGTTTATATCACACAATTACGGAACCAAACAAACGTAAACAAAACCATGAACCCGGAAAGAAAGGTGAGTTCCCAATCAGCAGCTAACTGGTCACAGCGGTGCTCGTTTGATTCCGACTGATGACTGTCACAATTTCCGTTCATTAAAATGTCCACAAAACGCCACAATTACCTAACTGGACAGCCGCTATTCCACCCCTTGCATCTGCCGGTAGCTATCGTGATGGCTATAAACAGACGGTGATCGGATTACGGGAGGACAGAAATATCACAACTTTCCCTCGTTATAGTGGTGACGGTCAGTGAATGGAATGCTCAATGAACACAATGCTTTGTTCCCTCGTTATAGTGGTGACGGTCAGTGAATGGAATGCTCAATGAACACAATGCTTTGTTCCCTCGTTATAGTGGCGACGGTCAGTGAATGGAATGCTCAATGAACACAATGCTTTGTTCCCTCGTTATAGTGGTGACGGTCAGTGAATGGAATGCTCAATGAACACAATGCTTTGTTCCCTCGTTATAGTGGCGACGGTCAGTGAAAGGAATGCTCAATGAACACAATGCTTTGTTCCCTCGTTATAGTGGCGACGGTCAGTGAAAGGAATGCTCAATGAACACAATGCTTTGTTCCCTCGTTATAGTGGCGACGGTCAGTGAATGGAATGCTCAATGAACACAATGTTTTGTTCCCTCGTTATAGTGGCGACGGTCAGTGAAAGGAATGCTCAATGAACACAATGCTTTGTTCCCTCGTTATAGTGGCGACGGTCAGTGAAAGGAATGCTCAATGAACACAATGCTTTGTTCCCTCGTTATAGTGGCGACGGTCAGTGAAAGGAATGCTCAATGAACACAATGCTTTGTTCCCTCGTTATAGTGGCGACGGTCAGTGAAAGGAATGCTCAATGAACACAATGCTTTGTTCCCTCGTTATAGTGGCGACGGTCAGTGAAAGGAATGCTCAATGAACACAATGCTTTGTTCCCTCGTTATAGTGGCGACGGTCAGTGAATGGAATGCTCAATGAACACAATGCTTTGTTCCCTCGTTATAGTGGCGACGGTCAGTGAATGGAATGCTCAATGAACACAATGCTTTGTTCCCTCGTTATAGTGGCGACGGTCAGTGAATGGAATGCTCAATGAACACAATGCTTTGTTCCCTCGTTATAGTGGTGACGGTCAGTGAATGGAATGCTCAATGAACACAATGCTTTGTTCCCTCGTTATAGTGGCGACGGTCAGTGAAAGGAATGCTCAATGAACACAATGCTTTGTTCCCTCGTTATAGTGGCGACGGTCAGTGAAAGGAATGCTCAATGAACACAATGCTTTGTTCCCTCGTTATAGTGGCGACGGTCAGTGAAAGGAATGCTCAATGAACACAATGCTTTGTTCCCTCGTTATAGTGGCGACGGTCAGTGAATGGAATGCTCAATGAACACAATGCTTTGTTCCCTCGTTATAGTGGCGACGGTCAGTGAATGGAATGCTCAATGAACACAATGTTTTGTTCCCTCGTTATAGTGGTGACGGTCAGTGAATGGAATGCTCAATGAACACAATGCTTTGTTCCCTCGTTATAGTGGCGACGGTCAGTGAATGGAATGCTCAATGAACACAATGCTTTGTTCCCTCGTTATAGTGGCGACGGTCAGTGAATGGAATGCTCAACAAACACAATGCTTTGTTCCCTCGTTATAGTGGTGACGGTCAGTGAATGGAATGCTCAATGAACACAATGCTTTGTTCCCTCGTTATAGTGGCGACGGTCAGTGAATGGAATGCTCAACAAACACAATGGTTTGTTCCCTCGTTATAGTGGCGACGGTCAGTGAATGGAATGCTCAATGAACACAATGCTTTGTTCCCTCGTTATAGTGGTGACGGTCAGTGAATGGAATGCTCAATGAACACAATGCTTTGTTCCCTCGTTATAGTGGCGACGGTCAGTGAATGGAATGCTCAACGAACACAATGCTTTGTTCCCTCGTTATAGTGGTCATGTGGGTACTGGAATCATCCACCCACCCTATATGGTCATGTGGGTACTGGAATCATCCACCCACCCTATATGGTCATGTGGGTACTGGAATCATCCACCCACCCTATATGGTCATGTGGGTACTGGAATCATCCACCCACCCTATATGGTCATGTGGGTACTGGAATCATCCACCCACCCTATATGGTCATGTGGGTACTGGAATCATCCACCTACCCTATATGGTCATGTGGGTACTGGAATCATCCACCTACCCTATATGGTCATGTGGGTACTGGAATCATCCACCTACCCTATATGGTCATGTGGGTACTGGAATCATCCACCTACCCTATATGGTCATGTGGGTACTTGTACTTCCGCTTGTCATGTTTACGTGTATTTGTATATTGGACATAGGCGTTGAGGTGCCGAGTTTCACTGTCCCTTTCTTTCTCGTAATCAAAAAACAAGAAAGGTTTGTTGTTGGAACGTTTCATTATTGACAAAACAAAACGTTACGTTCACAGATAATATCGAGCCAGCGGTCTTTTAAGTGCACAGTCAAACACTAATTACACAACACGTGACGTTCACAGATATATCGACCCAGCGGTCTTTTAAGTGCACAGACAAACACTAATTACACAACACGTTACGTTCACAGATATATCGAGCCAGCGGTCTTTTAAGTGCACAGACAAACACTAATTACACAACACGTTACGTTCACAGATATATCGAGCCAGCGGTCTTGTAAAGTGCACAGTCAAACACTAATTACACAACACGTTACGTTCACAGATAATATCGAGCCAGCGGTCTTGTAAAGTGCACAGTCAAACACTAATTACACAAAATTTATCTTGAAAAATTTGTGTGGGTTGATATATTTGTGAACGTAACGTTTTGTTTTAACGTTCCAACAACAAACCTTTCTTGGGGTTTTATTCTGAATGTTGGAACGTTGGCAGTCTGTTTGTTTTAACGTTCCAACAACAAACCTTTCTTGGGGTTTTATTCTGAATGTTGGAACGTTGGCAGTCTGTTTGTTTTAACGTTCCAACAACAAACCTTTCTTGGGGTTTTATCCTGAATGTTGAAACGTTGGCAGTCTGTTTGTTTTAACGTTCCAACGACAAACCTTTCTTGGGGTTTTATCCTGAATGTTGAAACGTTGGCAGTCTGTTTGTTTTAACGTTCCAACAACAAACCTTTCTTGGGGTTTTATTCTGAATGTTGGAACGTTGGCAGTCTGTTTGTTTTAACGTTCCAACAACAAACCTTTCTTGGGGTTTTATTCTGAATGTTGGAACGTTGGCAGTCTCTTTGTTTTTGAATTTCTACTTTTTTCGTAGTCTTACATTTTCGATACTCTCACTCCATTGCAAGTTTTGCTTTTGTGACATTGGTTTCAACTGACGTGCGAGGCGTCTTTTTGCACTAGAACGCCAGCTATAGGCATTCAATTAATGATCACAATTACAAAGCAATGTGAAGTAGATCATAGAATGTGATCTCAATGTACAGAGAAATGTGAAGTAGATCATAGCATGTGATCTCAATGTACAGAGCAATGTGAAGTAGATCATAGCATGTGATCTCAATGTACAGAGAAATAGCATGTGATCTCAATGTACAGAGCAATGTGAAGTAGATCATAGCATGTAATCTCAATGTACAGAGCAATGTGAAGTAGATCATAGCATGTGATCTCAATGCACAGAGCAATGTGAAGTAGATCATAGCATGTGATCTCAATGTATAGCTCAACACGTCTCGCAGTGCACGGCGCTGCTAGTGGACAAGCTTGACGTTTGATTCCACCAG